>NW_010332633.1:0-893 GCF_000700745.2 Antrostomus carolinensis | reverse complement strand
TTAGTTCCATGGTGGAACCCTAATTCCACATGAGAAGTCCCTATGGGAAACCCTATTTCCGGGGCAGAACCCTAATTCCACACCGGAATTCCCAAGGGGTAACCCTACTTCCAGGGCAGAACCCGAATTCCACTCCCAAAGTCCCTAGGGGTACCCAAAGTTCCAAGGCGGAACTCTAATTCCACTACCGAAGTCCCTAGGGGTAACCCGACTACCGGGGCAGAACCCTAATTCCACACCGGAATTCCCAAGGGGTAACCCTACTTCCAGGGCAGAACCCGAATTCCACTCCCAAAGTCCCTAGGGGTACCCAAAGTTCCAAGGCGGAACTCTAATTCCACTACCGAAGTCCCTAGGGGTAACCCGACTACCGGGGCAGAACCCTAATTCCACACTGGAAGTCCCTGGGAATATTTCTAATGCCAGGGTGGAACCCTAATTCCAATCTCAAAGTCCCTAGGGGTACCCAAAATTCCAGGCCATAACACTAATTCCAGACTGGGAGTCCGTAGAGGTAACCCTAGTTCCTGAGCAGAACCCTAATTCCATACTGGAAGTCCCTGGCTATATTCCGAGTGCCAGGGCGGAACCCTAATTCAATTCTAAAATCACCCAAAGTCCATAGGCGTAACCCTACTTCCTGGGCAGAACTCTGATTTCACACTGGAAGTCCTTGGGGATATTCCTAGTGCCGGGGCGGAACCCTAAATCTACACTGGAAGTCCCTAGGGGTAACCCTACGTCCGGAACAGAACCCTAATTCCACTCCCAAAGTCCTTAGGAATATTTCTAGTGCCGGGGCAGATCCCTAATTCCACACTGGAAGCCCGTGGGGAAATTCCTAATGCCAGGGGGGGACCTTAATCACAGAATCACAGAATGATAGGGATTGG
>NW_010332632.1:465-2358 GCF_000700745.2 Antrostomus carolinensis | reverse complement strand
GCCCGTGACCATAACTGGTGAGTGAGCTGTTTCTGTCTCATTCCTAATCCTGTGCCCCCTTTGTTGTGGCTCCCATCCCATTGCACTGGGTGGGGGCAGTGAATGCAGGACCACATGGTCCCACTGTGGGTCAAACCACCACAATCTTGTATCACCGTTTCTTTTTAAAAAAGCTTTTGGGAAATAATACCAAGAATACTTCTGAAGAAAGCGGGTTGTCCTTTCCCACTGCCATTTGGCACAAAGATTTACAGAGAGAGAACCTAGTGCAGATCCACCATAGACAAATCAGAACTTGTGATTTTTTTTTACAGGATAGATAAAATATGACGTTGGTGAACTGGGTCAATAGAACTAACAGAATACAGACCTATGAGAACTAAGAAAAATTGTGGTAAAAAAGATTTAGGCCCTGAAAAAACAAATATGTCTGGATCTTGTAGAACCAACATACATCTGACTTCCTTTGCCTCCAGAGATAAAAACTCAATATGTTTAACTGGCTTTTAATGGGCTCACAAGCAACATAAGTTTAACTACCATAAGCACTAGTACAGACATTCCATGAATATTTGTTTGTTGTCACTGTCAAACGCTTCTATCCTGGAATAAAGCTTTGTGAAGTGCTTCAGCTAACATCTGCTATTCTCTTAAATCAGTTCATCAATGTAATAGAAGTTGTTTTTTACATATTCCTCACAATAGAAGTTTCATTCAAATTCAGTTTTTGAAAGATTAAGTACTCCAGAACAATGAGATCATAAATCCTTCTTCCACTCTCCCAATTTTAAGAGTCAATTCAGCAAAGTATTTTAGCATATGCTCAAGTTAACAACTTGAATACATTCAAATGAGATTAGCAAGATTTTATCAATCAAAAGAAGTACAGGATTATTCATGTGCTTATTTTTAAATAATTTTGTGAGTCATATACAAACAAGCATAAAAACCAGTAGATAATTGTTTACTTCAGGTAAGGGAGCTCTAACTTCTACCAGGCATAGCAGTATTGTTCATATTAGAATCTCTTAATAGAATATACATCGCTGATGTGATAGTCTTCCAGCACCCATAAAGCTCTTGGCTCATCACCTTTTCATGGAACAAGTGACCCCCACTTCTCTTACTTTTACACACTCCATATAATGATTATACACAGTGTTAACCTAATTGGAGGATAAGAATTCTGAACACGGAGTCTTCAGACAGTAACAATAATCAGCATTACAGGAGTATTTTGCTCAAGATAGTTTGGAAAGTGAATTTATAGTAACAGAGACCAATTTATTCTTCTGGCATTGCTTAAAAGCCCCTAGACACAATATAACTTTGGTACTTTTTTTCTGTGGTACACCAAACATTCCTCTTAGCAATACATGAGTATTCTCCTGTTCACACTTGGTCAATCACCTTCACTTTCAGGGGTCAGGATGAATCTCTTTCCTCAGCTTTTGTGTTCAAAAGACTGCTTTTTCATTTGGATTATGCACTGCATGCAAATGGATGACTGCTGTTAGCACATTAATATTAAGCTATCATTCCTGCCCAGTCAAGAAGCATACAACCACACTGCCAGCTCTCTGCCACCCAAAATAAAACAAGTTTGCCTAATACTGTGCTGAGCATTGCAGCAATGAACCTTTCTCCTTTGTACTGCAAGGGAATATCAGTGTGTATATGGATGGCTTGCAGATTTCAATAAATAAAGCACTAAATGATTGCTATGTGTGGAGTAATTGCTGGAGGTAACTAAAAATCAGAAAATGGTTGTGTCCACACAATAAGGGAAAGCTACAGTGTCAAGGACGATCCAGGGAGAAAATGCAGCTGGTATGCCAGGAATTCCTCTAACATCACCTTTCTTCGGAATGTTTATCTGTACAGGAGATGGGA
>NW_010332632.1:0-445 GCF_000700745.2 Antrostomus carolinensis | reverse complement strand
CAACTCCTGTACCAGGCACCATTTGGACTCCAGAAGGCTTCATATATAGTCTACTCGTCATTCCGGATTGACAGCTGGCACCCCTTTTGACAACTACCTCCCTTTGTGGACCTTGACAAAAACATTACTCCATACCACTGACCCCCCTCTCTCCCTCTCATAGAGAGCATCTCCAAGTTTTGATGATTTCTACCATAAAAGGGGAATGGAGTGCCTTTTGCCAATCACCATAAAGGTATGACTAGAGTCACTCAAGCTCCACCTCACAGGTAAAAAAATAGCATAAAAATAGCCCAAAGAAAGGAAGGAATTAGGGAAGACACCATCACAGTCAGGGAAGATGCCATCACCAATAAGTCAGGGACAACTCCACCGCAGACCTCTGACACCTGGAACCAGCCGATGTGCTGAGCGTCTCTTCCACCCCATTGGGACGCCTTTGGGT
>NW_010332631.1:0-6625 GCF_000700745.2 Antrostomus carolinensis | reverse complement strand
TAACTCTACCCTAGCAAAACCAGGACAGTTAGACAAAACCTGCCAAGAACCCTTTCTCTGTGGCAAGAAATGTGGCTCATCCCATTTTTGCGTGGTATCAAGAACATCTCCTTTAATGACTAAAAATTTATTAACGACCTTTGAATCATCCAAAGCCTCTGCAAGTTAAAGTGTAATTTCATATCATTGCAGGGCTTCTTAAAAAAAAATATATATATATTTGAAAAATGCAAATATAAAGTAAATATATTTAGAGGCCTGTAAATTGTCTAAAATGATAAGGAAGCAATTTTTACATGCTTTCTTTTTAGCCCATTCCCAGATACCTGATGGCTATCCCATGAGCTCCATGAATACTGATCACCAGTCCTTCACGCCTGACCCCTATGCACTGTACTGTACCATCATTAATGTTTCTACGCAAATCATCTTGATCTCAGGTGGCTGTTAATCCCAAAGTCACTGACATGACAGATCGTGAGAACTGAAACTCAACTCTTTGAACCAGCATGAGGCCCTTAATCTTCTGGCTGACACGCATTGTCCTATAATTGCTTCCTCCAAGAGATGATAACATGTCTTGTGAGTCTACACATTTAGATATATAATTGGTGGGTTGTCAGTATGATGGGGCAGGATATTGGAATTTGTGATACTAATTGGTTAAGGCAACAGGCGGGATAATAATTCATAACATGGTAGGGATAGTGAAAGTCATCACCAAATATATTAGTTTAGTTACCAGGGGTGGCTGACTGTCAGAGCTGGATGGAGTATTTTATTCCATTTGTGTTATGCAGATACATATCACGACAGAGAAATATCTCGGATGCCTCAGCCTGCACAACTTGTATTCATAGTACCGTAGAGTGTTGTATAATGCAGACCACATTTCTAGCCAAATAATCATTAAGTGCTCACTAGTATCAACAAAGCTCAAATTCACAGGCGTAGAGATATAAAAATCTAAAAATAGCAAATATATTCCCAGTATGCAAATAATAATTGACTTAGCTGGCATCTTTAATTTTGTAACACCTCCATCTGATTTACAGGAAAGCCTCTTTTGAGTGGGGAGCACTTCATCTAGCAGTAATGCCTGCAGGTAATTATTAGTTTTGCAGCTCGTGAAACAACTTAGGAAAGTTGGTTTTTTATGAAACTGCATCCTTTATTTCTTTCTTCTTCCACCACTTATGCAATTGCCCAGTTCTGCCCCTAATGTGTTTGTTGCTCTCTCCTCTCTATTGCCCAGAGGAAAGAACTTAGGCAGTGCTGGCTGGGCAGTTGGCTGAGCTCTACCTGCCTTTCCTCTCGCAGTAGCACCGATGTGTCTCACCTACTCCCAGCACAACAATTTTCACAAAACTTGAAATATGCAGACTGTAATGACTCTGATACTGTTCCCCATCTGATAGTTTGGAGTTAAAGTGGCTGAACATTTAATAAGATATGAGGAAAAGAAGGGGATTTTTTAGAGTTGGACAGACAGATACTGTGATCATGTAAGTCACATTTCCTTCAGAAACCATGCTAATAGTTTCATGGGAGTGAAAAAAGAGGCACGAGAATATTCCTTGACTGTAGAATTTGCATTACCAAGACACCTACTTGCTTGCTCTGCTCAATTTATTAAAATGGAGGTAAGAAGGTTACAGTGAATAAATGCTCTCACAAGAGGAAAATAAAGATTTTTTTGATTCAGTAGACTAAACTGTAACAAGAACCAAGTTTCAAGCTGTAAAGACAGATAAATCTGAAGAAATAAGTAGGTTAACAATGAAGATTATTAATCTCTGGCATGTAGTGGGCAAGTTTTGGGTTCAACAACCCTCAATGTGCTCAGATGGGGGACTGGTGACTTTACCGTAAGACACCATTTGGTCACAGACAACACGCCAGGCACAGTGTAAAAACTGGACAAGTAATAAATGAGAGTCCAGATCACTGAAAATGTCATTTTGGATGGTCTTATGGATCTTTTGGAAAAGTCATTGAGTAAAAAATTAAATGCCAAGTTAAAGATGTCTGAAATCAAGATATATGATGCCAGTGACAACCTTCAGTTACAAGTGAAAGGGCTGGTAGTACACACCATTACTGGATTATAATAGCACATCTTCCTTCCATTCTCCCTTCTCGCTGAAGTGACATTTACAGGAATTAATAAAGTGACTAATGTATTAAAAGCTTAAAGTTTTGGCCACATTAGCCATAGAAAGACTCTTACAAAGGTCAGAGAAAACATTGCAAAAAATGCCCATATTAGAACATAACTTTCCTGTTGTAACAAATCATAATGCTGCAGCTCACAACAATTAAACTGCAGTGCCTATAAATCACAGTGTAAAACAGAATGATTTTTTTTTCATGAAAGAAAGGCTAGGAATATTTAGGCCAAAACTGATTAAAACAATTCTTTGTTTAAATAGGAAGGAAGCTTGGGTAAAAATCAAGGAAAGCTGGATACGCTGCAAGGGAGAGCAGAGGTGGGGAGAGCATTATAAGTCACTAATGACAATGTATTATTTTGAATGAGGAGAGGAAAAGGAAAACAGTGACATAGCAAAGAGATGTTTTAACAATAACACTTTGGAAGCTTCATGAATAGATTCCTGACCTTTGCTGCAAAACACTGAGGCACAAGGGCTCTACAGAGGGCTCTACGTTCATTTCACAAAAATAAATAGTGATTTTTCTCACTTAACAGGTTTTCCTTATTTTTGGAGTGGTTAAGGACAGAGTTTTAGATAATAATGTTTTCTTAATGCAGCATGTGGGCTGCAGATTTCTCACAATAAATTTATCCTAACTTACATCCTACCTAGACATAGCAAATGATGTCTGTCTAATTTGTGGTACCCTAGATAAGATCAAGAGCTGCAGAGCAGTAGAGCTGAATAGTACTTGCAAAAATAATGAGCTACATTTCCATATGCATGCATGCATCTCAGTCATCAGTACACTATTGCTGTTGACTGGCTAGACCACTGTCAATTAAATAGACAAGCTGCTTCAGCTCCTTTTTATGTGCAGGCATGATATGCCAAGGCTGGGTAACAGGCCCAAGCCAATAGCTGACCTCTACACGGACCCTGTAAGATTATATTTGCCATAATACTTGCAGTACAACAGCAATCAGCAACTTTTTAGCAGCCATCAGCTGCTAAAACCTGATGGTTTTGATTAGAACTCAAATAGATGGTAAAACCAGACAGATATCAGTTGAGAAACATGTGGTTAAGACCACAAGGATAAAAATGCTCCCTTGGGTTCTTCCCTGAGCCCTGGCCTGGCCATCCCTGGAGGTTGATGTGCCAGATGTTTCCGCACAAAGAAGAATGCAAGTCACCTGACTTGCTGAGTTTCGTAATTAAGTATGATAAAGCTGGACCCCCATGCAGCGATTCTTTGGTAACCTCACCTGTGAGTGGACACACTGCGCAGGACTTACCAATTTCCGGGAGGGGCTCTCCAAACCCTCGCTGCAACCAGGGCACCCCAGCAACTGCAGGTCTGGATGATGGTAACGTATTAATAAAACTACTGTTGATGTATCTTTCTTAATCACTATTGCTGACTTTCTATAGTAATGAAAGTTAGCATTGCCTACCTTTGTGTTGTTGCTTAGCGATATAATCAGCTTATTTTATTGATTAATGTATTATTCCCTTTTTGTGTTACCTCAAAATAGACAGTAAAATAAGCTTACTCTCTTTTTTGGTGCTGGTGTCCTTTCTGTCGACCTCCATCAATTGGCAAAACATTGGGCAAAACATTTGGCACCACGGACAGGATTTGAAATGCCACTTTTGAAATTAAAACAAAGTACGGTTTCATTTGAGGAACCTGGATGGGAAGATCCTGCTTACGGTTCATTGGCTCTTGAATGGGCTAAGGTCGGAAGACCAGGTGAACCATGGGAGGGGCGATTGAAAAAAGCCAAACCACTAGATGTGTTAAAATGTATACAAAAATTGCCCCTTGAAAAAGGAAAATAAATTGTAAAAACTGGAAGGCAGGGATGGATTCTGTTAATGGCATGTCGGAAGCAGCACCAACAGAAAGAACAGTTGTTGTTAGAATGCTCCCATATGGAGCGACAGATGAGTGGTTTGAAAAATCAAATTGTGCTGTTGCAATGTCAAAATAAGTTGCTTGTGGATAAACTGGACGCTTATCAGATGGTAGCTGAGAAGGCTGCTGTTCAGGTTGCGCAGTATAAGAAAAGAAGGGGGAAGGTGAATAATAAGAAAGTGCATGCAGTGATTGTGGAAGCAGGTGTGCAGTGGGATCCCGATAAATGGGATGGAGATATTTGGGATTCTACGGACTTGGATAAGGCTGGCTCCCCAGATGAATCTGTAGAAGTGCAACCAGCAGTTAGGTGGAAAATGCAGTTCGATGCTAATGGACAGGCAGTGAGAAAGGATACATTAAAATATTTTACTCAGCATGAGGTTAATGACATAATTAAGCGATTTAAACAGAGACCAGGGGAGCCGCTGCTTTCCTGGATGGTACATCTGCACGAGCAGGGAGCGTCAGGGGTTAATCTGGATGAAAGCAATTCTAAAAAGTTTTTACTTTTGAGCTTGGATTCCTTTGTGCAAGATGCATTTCGAAATAATGCTCTAAATTCTAATTTGTTAGCCTTGGCTACTCAGGGATGCCAGACCAAATGCCCTACAGGAAATGACTGGCCAGGATATGAATGTCACTGGTATACTCTGTGAGACTGTATACAACGATTAAAGGAGGAAGGGATGAAAATGGCTATTTTTATAGGAGATGCTAATACTATGATGCAAAATGCTTTATCTGTTACTGTGAGAAATAAATTGATTAGGACTGCCCCACCAGCATATAAAAATGTGATCTTGACTTTGTTGATTAATGAGACAGGGAATCCTCTTGTCAAGGTAATCAATAAAATACAGCAATTGGGTGACCTCGGGAAGTAGAGCCCCCGTGGAAGTGCAAGCAATCAAAACACCCAAGATAATCCTAGAAATACTAAGGACAGGATTTCTCGAAAGGAAATGTTTGCAGCTTTGTTAAAGGATGGTGTATCTCGTGAGAAAATTGATGGTATTTCAACCCCTGAATTATGGAGGTTATATAAACAAAGGTGGTTTTACAAGCCCAACAAGAAAGTGCAGAATTCTAAAGCAAAAGACTCGGGAACAACTGAGCCTACGGCACCTCCTCCGGAACCTCCACGGGACTTCACATCAGCTCATGAAGGGCCCCCTGTGAGTTGATCGGTTGCTCCAGGGGAGAGGGAGGACTGGGAACCGTATTCTGACTTGTATCCATGGAAAGAGGCTAGGGAAATAACTCAGCGTAGCAAGTAGGAATGAAATAATGGCCAAACTCCAGTGCAATTGGCATGCCGGGACTGGTAGCCCCATGTAGAGATTCAAATATTTTGGAAAAAACGATCTTCACAAACAGTACGAGCTTTGATTGACACTGGGGTGGAGGCCTCTTTAATACATAGAAACCCCAAGAAATTTAAGGGACAACCTGTGATTATCACAGGTTTCAGGAGGAGACAAATTGAAGCTGTGCAAATGCAAACAGAAATGAAAATAGGAAATCTTCCGAAGCAACTGTATTCAGTCATGATTGTCCCTGTTCATGAATACATAATAGGGATAGATATGCTAAAGTGACTGACTTTAAATCTTTCAGATGGTCAGTACCAGTTTGGGGTAAAAAATTATATCAGTATCAGAAATATTTTAGTAGGAAAAGTGAAAATGCCTCCTGTGCAAATTCCTGGTGCTACTAAATTGGTAACATTGAAACAACATAAAATTCCAGGGAGGCATGAAGAAATTTCACAAATTATTAAAAAATTATTGGACATCAGTTTTAAAATTAACCACTACTGCTTGGAATAATCTGGTTTGGTCCATCAAAGAGAGTGATGAGTCGTGGAGAATGACCATAGATTTTAGGGAATTAAATAAGCACACCCTGCCTCTTACAGGGGCCATGCCAGATACTGTTACTCTAATTGAAAAAGTTCAAAAACATTCTGGAACTTGGTATGCTGTAATTGATTTAGCTAATGCATTTTTCACCATTGCAGAAGAATATTGGGATCAATTCGCCTTTACTTGGCAGGGGCGACAGTATACTTTTACCAGATTGCCCCAAGGATGGTTGCATAGTCCAACCATTTGTCACTGAACTATGGCTAAGCACCTGGATGAGATAAAACTGCCTCCTCATATGTAAGTAATTGTGGTGGGTTGACCCTGGCTGGATGCCAGATGCCCACCAAAGCCCACTCTATCACTCCCCCTCCTCAACTGGGCAGGAGGAGAAAAATATAACAAAAAGCTTGTGGGTGGAGATAAGGACGGAGAGAGATCACTTACCAATTACTGGCACGGGCAAAACAGACTCGACTTGGGGGAAAAAAACAAATTTAATTTATTACCAATCAGACAAAAGGATAATGAGAAGTAAAACCAAATCTTAAAACACCTCCCCCACCCCTCCCTTCTTCCCGAGATTAATTTCTTTCCTGATTTTTCCCCTACTCCCCCAGCAGCACAGGGGGACAGGGGATTAGGGTTTGGGTCAGTTCATCACACGTTATTTCTGTCGC
>NW_010332630.1:46316-46535 GCF_000700745.2 Antrostomus carolinensis | reverse complement strand
CATCTGACATCTCCCTCCGCCTGGCCGGGCGAGGAAGCGGCTCCCTCCGAAAGTTTCCCGGGCTCGGTGCGCATCCCCGGAGGAAGCGGCGCCGCGGGCTGAGCCCCGCCGCCCGCCCCGGGACCGTGCGATACGCCGAAGGGTCGGTGGCAAACCCAAGTTAACCCCGGGGGGCCCTACCGGCCTCCGCTCCGCCGGCGGGGAGGGGGCGCTGGCGCC
>NW_010332630.1:22575-46303 GCF_000700745.2 Antrostomus carolinensis | reverse complement strand
GGCTGTCGGGCCCAGAGAAGGGGATCGTGGCTTTGCCGCAGAGGGCGGCTCCACTTACTGCACCATTCATCACCCCCCGGCAGTCCCCCCAAAAAGTCCTGTCCCTCTCCAAGCACTGGTGTGGACATGTTGTATCCATGTTATCGAAAAGGCCATGACATAATCAAATGCCATCACTTCTATAACTGTAACTTACTTCCCAGGCTTAGTGCACTGTTTCACATTTCATTCATCTTGGGTAAGGGAAAAGGAGAGACAGGGTCAGTTTACATAGCATATCTTTAATTATGGTAACACTGCCAGTCTACATTTTCTCAAAAGTTTTGAGCTCACGTTTGTCATTTCCCTGTCTTTCCTGAGCCCTCAAAACACATGCACAGCATTATGGAAGCAACTATTTTCCCAGGAGTTCATGGGAAGGCTCACAAGAATAAGGCTGTGTACATACCTCACTGTTTGGGAGGCTGGGACTTAGAGTTGGAACTAGATAAACAGTACAGGGGCATCTCATCAGATAGTAAGAGTTGTAGGAAATAGATAATTACTTTAGAAAAGTACTTTAAAATTGTTAGGGTGCATTAAAAAACCATTAGTAAAACCACCTTTTCTACACCTTCTATTCAGTGCAAATGAGAATTGTTTCCCAGCTGAAGACTCCTCCTCATAAACCACACACACACCTGCCAGAAGTCTCACCAGCTGCAGTGAAGTTGTTATGCTAAGGTAACTTCTGCAGATCAAACCCCACCATTTGTAATTACGACTCTAACTCTCAAAAAAATTCCTTGTTGCAGCTCCCCGTGCCTGGTGAATCTCATTCGCCAAACTGCAGCTCCTGGCCAGGACGGGTTTCACTTGCATCTAAAAAGCAACCGACTACCTTCACAGTGGCAGATGAGGGTTACACTGCACAGCTGCACTAGAACAATCATACTTGGTCATCCTTGGCTCCAACTCAGTGAGAACAACATGGCTTTTTTAATTGCATGCCTTTCCAGTACGACAACCTAGTAACTAATCCAGTTATCCCTGAAATTCAGTGGGAATCTCTCCACTGATTTAAGCAGTAATGGCAGCCAGCCCTGAGGGGGGAAATGTAAAAAAAAAATAAAAATGCACTGAGACAGCAAGAAGTGGGATTCTGACCTGTTCAAATTTGTAGGTATCTTCAAGCTGACGTTGCCATGCCCAGACTCTACATGTCCCTGGACTTTTTCTTTCCTTACTAGGCCACATAACCCAACTTAGAGGCAAGAAGCATTGTATTTATGAGGTTACATTAACTCCTTGTTCCAGAGAGCAACTGGGCAGCTACATCGCTCTTACAGGAAGCTAAACTTCTTTCAGCACACCGTGTCTGTCTGGATCCAGTATAGCTGGTGGGGCTTTTCACATACAAGCTACATGGAATCTGTGATTAATTAGTTCCTGATATAACACTTGTGGCTGAGTCCTCACAACTACTTGGATGTCAAGCACCTGTACAAGGAAGGCAGTGAAGTTCTGGAAGACAGTCTCATTTCTGGAGCATCCAAAATAGTAGAGGACTGTATTAAGTTTGCTTGTAGAGATATCTAAGCAGAGTATTTCCAGGACTGTAGTGTAAAATTACCTTAATGCATATCTTTAATTATAAGCATAACTAAGTGGCAGTCATCAGTAAGATTTCTTACACAGTAAGTTAAACTGGCACAAAGAGAGCATGGGAGGTTTGCTACTGGTTTAGGGTACATCTCTGACTGTTAGCAGACCTTGAGGAAAGGACTAACTCCTTTCCAGAGACATTTCTTGGGTGTAGGAAGTGTCTTCAGTGCAGACATAGCTCTGTCTGCACTGAAGGAGTGAGCTACCAAGATTCACAGGCATTTGACTGTCTGCACTGAAGGAGTGAGCTACCAAGATTTGAACAGGCTCAGATGCTGAAGAAGATGGACACAAAATGAAAAATAAAATGCCAAGAAACAGAGTACTAAAAAGGTGTAATTACTTTGTAATGTAAAACAGAAGTGTGATTTCCTTTTGATTAATTAAAAAAACAAAAAAAAAACAAACCAAACACCAACTGGTAGCAATCAAACTTTTTTTTTTTGTAGGTACAGATTCTGATGAAATGTTTGTCTCCCCCAGATGGTTTAAAATTCTGTGATGAATGTTCCAAAAAAGCTTTCCTGATTATATTTCGAGAGCTCTGTGGCGAAAGACTCACACGTGTACCTGATTGCTTCCTTGGATCAACGTCCCTGCTCTTTATAGCATGCTCTGGTTGACTGCTAGCCATGCAGACCTCAGGGAAGAGCTGGATGGCATGGAGCTGTGATTCATGCCAGAATCAGAGACTTCACATGCTGAAAATGGAAAAGAGAAATTAAAAGCCAAATTTTTAAAGTCTTCCAGGTGTTAATTGTTCAGCAGCAATAACCATCACAACACAAATAATTTCCTAGGAATTAGAGGCTCAAAGTTGCATTTCAGGCCACAGGCTCTTCACAGCCTGTTACTAATCTGCTGGAAATTCCCTGAATTACAACTGCTGTTGCCTAATTGTTTCTGTAGGTAAGTTTTGTTTATTCTGCAGGCTTCTATTAAAGCTGTATGTGTGACAGATGTATAAAACTGGGTAGGTGTTGCTCCTGGGCTAAAGCTTCTACTATACTTTCATCTGGAAGTTAATTTGTGCATCTGAGTCATAAAACCTCTTCAAAAGGAAGCGTCAGAGAGAAGTGTTTCCACATCCTTATAATCAAGTTTTTGAACAAGAGACCTAAGTTTAAAAGTCGCCTTGAGCCTGTGCACACAAATCCAGGAAGAATGTGCAGGCATATTACTTATAGGTGCTCTAGTTTATACAATAAGGTATACTACTAATGCTCTGGGCAGAAAGAAAGGGGAGACTGCAAAAATATAGTGACCCAAAGCTGCCTAATTTGGAGCAGTTGCCCTGGCTGATAATATTTGTCTTTCACTGAGACTGGCAATTAAATATATTTTCTAAAAAAAAAAATAAAATAAAAAAAAAGATAAAAAAAATCAGTATGGCTATATTTAACTGGGTAATACAGCCAGCCTTGATCACAATAGTATATTCTCATTAGTTATTCACAGTTTCATTCATCAGCTCCATGTGCAGCATCAGCCAAAAGAGGCATCACATTATTGAGCATCGTCAGGAAGGGTGTTGAGAACAATGCAGAGAGCATCATTCTGCCAATGCATAAAACCCAGGTGCACCCACAGCCTGACTAATGTGTGCCACTGCTCTCAGCATTGCGGGGACTCAATGGACAGAGGAAAGGTACCAAGAAGGACAGTTAAAATTATGTGGATGATATGCAGCTGTCTTACCAGGAGACACTTAAAAAGCTAAGACTTTTCAATTAAGAAAGGAGATGGCTACCTGGAAATAAGATGAATGAAAAGCTTGTTCACTAAATCCCACCTAGAACTAGGGATCACTAACACTAATAAAAGATTGGTTTAACAGATACAACAAAGTGCTTTCTTACATAGCAGGCAATGAACTTGTGGAATATGTAGTCAGAGCAGGTTTTAAAGGCAAACAGTATGAGTAGTCCCAAAAAGAGGGTAGACAAATTCATGGATAACATGTCCATAAAGAGGGAAAAGGCAAAGATGAGTCTATAACATCCCCAGTTGATGGCTGTGGATGCTGAGAATGGATCTCAAGGAGCAGTCAGGTTGGTTTGTTCTTCCTAAACCTCCTAATGCACTGCTGGAGACAGGGTACTCAGCTGGATGGATTCATCACTGGTCTGACCAAGTAGGGCATTTCTTAGCTGCTTACAGTAGCAGTGTCCAAAACAGACCCTCACTGCACAAAGTACGGTATAAACATGCAGCAAGAAACAAGTGTGCTAGCACTGGTGTGCTATTTGAGTAAGCAAGACAGGTAACATGGTGAGGAAAGTATATGTTATTACTATTGTCATTCATAAGAGAGGAAGCACTCTGTGTTATGATCTCAAACCGAGGTCCAAAAAGTTCTGTGTGGTTTTGCTTGCCATTGCAAGTCTTTAGATTCAGACAAGAAGAGACCTATGTGACTCACACAGAATGACAGATGGACTTCTGTCCTGTCATTGCTCAGTGCCCTGAAGTGCTCTTTCTGGTTGACATTGCTCTGGCTCTTATTTACACCACTGCTTCTGACCCCAAATGAGTCCTTCAGGCTTCCAGGTACCACTGAACTCAGAGATGAGTCTTTTGGGAACAACTGACAAGGCAGGACTACAGTACCTTTTACATTACAACAGAGGAATAAGGGGAGAACAAACTAAATTGTACATGAACACAATGTGCAGCGTTGTCCCAGGAACAAATGCAATTCTACTACTTTTAAAATAACCTTGAAATTAAAAAGATGGACTAAAGGTCTTGATAATAGAAGGGATTTTTTTTTAACATATACACAGAGTAGTAACAAAAGAGAACATAAATTGGTATGAATGTATTTTTTCCCATATATTCTTAGTTCAAATGGAAGACCACAGCATGCAATTCAGTCTCTTTGCCTGAGCTCATCAGGGACATGATAAATACTGAACATTGCATTAGAAATCCTACTTGAGAGCAGAGCAGTGCATGGAAAAAATGTTATGCTCATGGAAAGGTTATTGAGATGAATGTTTTCATGAGTGCTGAGGACCGTGCTGGGGTGTCAATCTGCAGGCAGAAATTGAAGAATTTACAGCAAACACTACACTAGCCTCAGCAGCAGCTCTGGTGAAAAAGCAGAAAGTGGCTAAATACTGCATCTGGAGATGGTCCTACCATTAGAAGTGACACAGAAAGGTCTCACATGTTGGATGTTAGTGGCTCTAAGCTGGTTGCTGCTGGTATAAGCTCTCCACAGCCTGTAGCTGCAAGAGGTACTGGCTAGGGACTGCTGTGTAGGATTTTAACTCCTAGACAGTACTTTTTTATTATTATTTTGTTTCTTTCATGTTCCTTAAAAGGAATTAAAGGTCTATTGAGCTGCTAGCAGAGCCATTTTTCAGATGGAGGGTAAAACATGAGCAGACAAGATATTCAAAGACAGCATGTGACTTTACAACAAGAGGAAAGTTAACTTGAGTGGAATAATTTTCAATTACTATTTAAGTCCCCAAAATGCCACCAAATAATCCAAATGGAATAACACCAAGCTAATTTCTAAACTTGTACTACAAAACATTACAATAGCTGAGTCTGCTCTAGTGAAGGAGTGAAATCACCTGTCTAGTGTAAACTAGCAGGTGTGTATATGACTGGGGATCTCTGTCAAGGGCAGTATAAAAGGGAGTGGCTGGACAGGCTATACTTTCCAGAAATCCCATCTGCCATGATCTCCTACAACACATCCTGCCACTTCTGAGAACTGAAACCTTAAGAAACTTATCAGCAAAACCATGGTTCTGTGACACCACTTGCAAAACCACTGATACTTTAACACCAAGATTTGCACATCAGAGAACTGCTATCTCTAGAGTCATGGATGACCACTCAAATCCCAAAGTGACAGATATTCATTACAGAAGAAACAAATTAAAAGGTTAAAAATTAAATGTGTTGAAATTTTTGACAAAATGACCAAGCATACTTTTCCCTTTCTTCTGACATTACAAACTGGGGGGTGGGCACAGTTTGAATGCTGGGCTTTTATAATGTCATTTGCTTATCCTCCCAAGAAATATAAATAATGAGGTGGAGAAATTATGCAAAATTGCAGGTGTCTTCCAAGCATGATGCATGCCAACTATAGGAAAAGACAATTTATGGACATCCTAGGAGAGTAATTACAGTCTTCAATGTCATTTAACTCTTGCTCCATTGCAGAGATTGCCCCTAAAGTGATGTAGGCACATCTTCTTGTACTCGTTTCACACGTGGTACTGAAGCATGGACTATTTCCATAGGAATCTACATTTGGCAATACTGTAATAAAGTGGGAGAAGCAGTTATTTGAGCAATGAAACTACTGTCTGGAGCACAACTGGCCTGTTTTATGTATAACCAGTATTCTCCTGCACAAATACCTGCTTTAAGCTAAACATCTCTTGCTTTTTACAAAGGTATGTGAAAAATGTCAGGAAGCAAAAAGGCAAAAGGCAAGGAAAAGGTGAGACTGAATCCCTGGAGTGTTGGTATCCAGCACCGAGAGACCAAGATCAGCAAGATATCCTGAGACTCCTCTTGGTGGTTATCAGGTCCTATTTACTGTGCTCAGACCACTGTGGTTGAATTGGGATGGTTTCCAGCATCTTGGCAGTTAACACCTAGCAATTCAGCTTGAAAAGCAAGATGCCAAAAAGGCTAGGAAGACATCTGCCTGGGAAGAAAACAAAAGCTGACATAAAAAAATTATCAATTCACATCCCAGCTAGCATGGCTGAACTCCCTGGCTCTGAATTTGCATCTCTGCACTTGTAATTCTAATGCCTGGTGATGCACTCTGATCTTTGTTCATTTACTTGTCCTGTCTGACTGGAAACCGATGTTTTGGCAACAACCTGCTATTTACTGTGGCACCACAGCCCTAAACATCCTTTAAGACATGCTGAGGCTTAGCTGGCCAAATTCTTATGCTGGCCTTTCAACTCTCAATGAGAGCTGAGTGCCTAGCTTGCTTCCATCCTTTTCAAAAATCTCAGGTCCTGTTTTTTGCTAACATTAAAAAAAAAAAATCTATTTTTAAAAAACTCCCTGCTATCTACCACTTGAACAGTCAGTGATACAGAGCTTCCTGATGCTACTGGGAAAAGTTCTTATGCTCATTACACTTCAGTAAGTGAAATAATGTGCTACAAATCAAATAATGAAATATTGCTATTGTTGTTCTCCCACGTTCTAATACTATGTACTTGCCTAAGAACAAAAATGATACACCAGAAGATTGCTCTTTGGATTAATAGTTTCTGTGACGCTTCCACCTGCAATTCCTGAGTTAAACAACAGCCTGTTCTGAACAGTTCTTCTGTTCCTCAAGAAAACAAGGTTCCAAAAGGCAAGGAAGCCACATCAATAGCTAACAACAAACCCTATGAGAGGTATAGATTCTTTTAAAAACTGATGGATTAGATTCAACCCGTTTCAATAGGTACTCACCAGCAATAGTCCAAGTTAATTTTACAGCTGACTGCTTAAAAAGGTTGAGTGAATTATCTGTTTTCTTAAAATGGAAAACTTCAGTTTTTCTAAAGATCATGAACTTCCCAAAGTGCATCTACACAGATAAATGCTGTTGCAGCAGCTTTGCAGGATATAAAAATAAGCAATTGTTTGTTATTTTCCATACTTGTCCTCCTTGCTAATTGCTGCAGAGCAGGGTAATTCCACAGCAAGCAAGTACAGAAGGGCAATGGCTCTGCAGACTGTATTCTCTGCCAGAGATAATGTGGGTTTGTTCTCTCTTTTAGACCCCACGAGTGACTGGCTAAGGAGCTGTACCTGTCACCTCTGTTGCTACTTGAGACATTAAGCACATAACCCCTTTCAAGTATATACTATACATGGTTCTGCAGCAGTACAGTTACTCAAATTAACTTTGTCACTATAAAAACACTCCTTTTTGGCAAGGAATAACTTAACTGTGGCCAGGGAGAGAGGAAACAGGAAGAAGATAGGATGAGGGGGAAAGAGATATCAAGGGCATGGCAGAAAATGACTGCCTTATTTCTCCACAAAACTCACACCTCCAGGTGATACCAAAGCAAAGAAATACACAAAGGTTTGAAGCAGCTGATGGGGATCAAATCAAACCATTCAGAACCTTAATGTGAAAGCAACTCAGAAGCAGGGAAGCACTGAAACTACTTCATTTTTTTCCTTGTTGATGGAGCACTGCTGCTGCTGTACCATCAGCCTGAGTAGAGGCAGGACTCAATCTGGGACTGCCACAGCTGCAGAACTGGCCATAAACACACTGGATGGGTTTTCTGTCAGACTATGCTGGCATCTTCCACAAACCAGACAGCACTCAGACCTTCTACTAGGACTAAGCTCTTCACTTTCAGTTGCTGGCTTCTTTGCTCTAATGCACCCTGTGAGGAACATTTAACACCTGATACAGGGGAAACATCATTGTCATGAGAACATTCACCATGCCTATCTGTCACAACGATTTGACCAGCCTTGCCTGGGCCCCAGGCAGGTGGGTGTCTTGTAGTTTCAAGGTGGTATGTCTTTTTGAGAGGTTTCTAATCCCTGTAGCTCAAAAAAGCAGGAGATAACAGAGGATGTGCTTGTGCTTCTTGGTGATTATCAGAGGGAATCATAATGGAGCATTTGCACAATTAATTAATTTCCTATATTCAGCATACTTAATTAATCTAGGGAATAAAACTGATTATGGTGCTCTTCTAGAAAGCATATGTTTTCTACACCAGAACTCAGTCTTGCCTTTACTATTAATATATGGTTTGGTGAGATAAATGCAATCCATTTTTTAAAAAATCATAAATCAGTTTTGAGTTGGAAGGGACCTTTAAAGGTCTAGTCCACCCTCCCTGTAGTGAGCAGGGACTTCCTCAACTAGATCAGTTTGCTCAGAGCCCCATACAACCTGACCTTGAATTTTTCCAGAGACAGGGCACCTACCACCTCTCTGGGCAACCTGTTCCAGTAATGACTGGTCCCAGCAGCAATCTTACCTCGTCCATTAGCCAGTTCTGATCCTACAAGAAGTACATCTCTCCAGGATGCAACAATTTTTTGTCTAAAGGTAGGAGAAGATTCAAAATGAAAGTTAAAACCATAAATATTTTTATCTCAGTAACTAAGAGATTCTGATTAACTCTCAAAACTTCTATTTCCTGCTCTCCTTCTGAAGAGGTCCTCAGGCTTTGGCTTGGCCAGGTCTTGAGAGACACGAAGGTTCATCTTGATTGCCATCTACATGCTCATTAAAAGTTTTGATTTCCTAAACAAGCCGTATAGTTAAGAGAGGATTTAAGACAGGAAGATAAATAATCTACTTTGGTGCAGTAATTCCTTCCTTTCTTGTAGGAACTGACCTTTCTGGTGTGTCTTACTGGAGTTTGGGACACTGTACACAAGCACGGGTAGAGGTTAAGGCATGCACAGGCAAATGAAAAGCAATAGCTACAGGAGAAAAAAACAGAAGAGGTGGGAAATTTATTTAGCAGTCAGTGGTGCTGCTACTCCTTTCTAGAGGGTAGTTGCCAAGTAGATTGTTTAATTTCTCTCCCCTTGTTCCTCAGCCCTCCTTTTCAGGACACAGAAGACTGCCATACATGGCCTATTACTTCTGTAACTAATTTATAAAAAGATGTGGGCTATGGAACCTTACCAGGTACAGAACATGCTTTAGCCATGTAAGCTTTACTGCCTCATGGAGGCTCTGGCAGAATAAGCTGACAGACAGCTGTTAGCCAACAGAGAACCTGTCTCTCAGGACACCCCGCCAGTCCCCATTCCCTCCCCAGACAGTATCAGGTAGACACAGTGTATTTTCTAAGAGACATTTATTGACTAGCTAAGCTAAGTAAGGAAGCAGAAGCTGCCTAAATGCAATGCAAAGTCTGATCTTCCTTCCATCCAACTATAAATAATTGCAGCCATCTCAATTTCTCTGATTTAATTTCACTTTAACTACAGCACCACCATCTTTAACAGTTTGACTGCCAAACACATGACAGTGGGTGTCTTCCTTGCAGAAGGACCTGCATTTGCACCACAAGCAGGAAAGACTCCCAGCTTTTCTTTAAAATTAAATATGACAGGATCCCTCCTGGTTGCAGGAGTCAGCCTGGAAACATGATCCAAGAGCTCCCTAAAGGATCATAACCCAGAAGGCAGTGTTGAGGGCAGGGTGTGGGGAAGGGGTTTTTTTAAGTTCATCTCATGATCTCCGAACACCTGGCAGAGTCAGAATGGAAGTCTGGCTTTTGAGGAGCTTTTGAAACTTTAGAGGTCACAGACTTTCATTCAGTCCTTTGTCATTTTTACCTTGGATTGCAAATGAACATTCAAGATGCATAAGGTAAAGAAGGAGCACCTTGAATTCCTATGTTCCTGCCACTGCTAAAGCCATTCAGTGTCTGAATCTCTGACCCTAAAGGCCTGGCCTGGCTAGACGGTGCTGTTTGGACAAGGAAAGTCAGCCCAGGTGCTTTTAATTATTAGGAAAGTAGTTTTCCAGAAATAGCTTGCTGGCTGTTTGCCAGAACTATTTCTTCCAACAGGAAAAGCGAAATGTAAACATCCAGCACTTCATAACAGACACAGAAGTCTCCCTCCAACTGGAGCAGAACTCTGGAAAGACCATGCTGTTCTCTTGTCTCTTTTACAAAACCTTGGGCTAGCTCAGAAGCAGAATTATCTCACATACCTTAGCAGATTGCTATAAGGAGATCCTGAGAGCTTTTTCATACTGCAGGAAACACCACAGTACTGAGGAATCTCCTGAATCTTGATACAGAAACATTCCTTGTGCACTTGCAAGAGTAGAGCAAACAGGGAGCTGCTGCTGTGCAAACACTTATAAAGCCCCTGGGTACTGACAAAAGAGCCTGGTCCCACCCAGCTGCCTATGAGTGGCAAAACTGGATGCACCTGAAATTGATTGAGAAGGAAGGTCGATGGATATATATATGTCTGCTCTCTTTTCTTCTATTTTTCAGCATTTATTTCTTCTCAAAGTCTATTAATATGGTTACATAGTGATGTGCTTACTGATGATGCAGGTACAGAGGTATCTCATGTTATAACATCTCCCAAGCTCTAAAGACAAGTCTTTAGGGAGTATTTCACCTTCCCCTTCCTTGATCTGTACTGGGGGATTTCTTACAGGAGGCAGAACCTCAGGGTCCAAATCCAATAGGGAAAAAAAGTGTCCCTGAATAACTCTGGGGAGCATGACACACATGGGGAGGCAAGAAAGTGTGTTTTCTGGGTTCTGGCATCTGTGCGCAATACTCTGGCAGGAAGAAAATGAGACAGAGAATATTACAGTGAATAAATAGAATTTCACTCTGCAGTAACTGCCAGGCAGCTCACGGCTCCAATTCTCCCTTTGCAGCTTTGTTTCCCACTGGCATGGCATCTGTGTTCAGTCTTTCAGCATTGGAAGTTCCCTATTTCTGGAATCCATAGCCAAACTACATGACAGGAGATGATACATTCTTATTAGTGCTTTGGTTTCTAGGTTGGAAATTTTTGGCAGACATCCAGAGGACATGTTAAATGACTGTAGGTTGAAATAAGGAAATGGCTTGGTTTGGTTGCTCAGATATTACTACTTTACTTTTAATTCCAGCAATGCCTAGGGATTACCAGGAGCAAAGTTCCTTTGCTATACAATTGTGTAGGATAACCTTTGCAATAAAGAGGTGATGGGTAAAATAGGAAAAAGGAAGTTTTTTACAGATGGCACAGTAAGCAATTAAGTAGCTTGCCCAAGGTTCAAGGAAGAAATTGTGTGAGAGCCAGAAACTGAGGCTGCGTCTGCTGAGTCATAAAACATAAGTTTACTCATCTGAATTTTTTCCCACTGCATAAATGCCAAGGAGCTGGGCTGTGATATAATACACATACGCTGCTTAAATGTAACAACTCAGTAAACAGAGAGTGGTTTCATTAGCTTAAAGAAACACAGACCTTTACCTTACAGAGGGTGCAAAATAAACTACTTATTTGCAAGAAAAGCAGTGGCCTAGGCTTCCGGGTCACTGCTGGGCAGTGTCACCACTGTGCTCAGTTCCAACAGGGAGATGACTCACTAGTGTTGACGCTGTGGCGATGCTGTTGGTCTCTCTTGCACATCTGACTTCCTTGCTTTGGGCAATCTTTACAACTGTACCCATCCTCCACAGTTCTTCAGCTCATTCTAAGTTTCCATAGCCAAACTCATAGGTCTGGAGGGAGCTGTGTGAAAATATTGCCTAGCTGCTACAAGTACAGGTAGATGCCAAGGGAGGCTTGCAGCTAAATGGTGAAGTCCTTGCAATTTATAGCAAAAAGAGGAGGGAAGAGAATGTCAGGAGGGAACTGTATTGCAGAGCACTGCAGATTGAATTGGGAATTTCTCCTCTGTAGACTGGTTGTGAAAAAATAAAGGATCATCTTCCTTCCTCTTCACAGGAGGTTAGGCAAAGCAGAGGGCTGGCGTCAGCCCCAGCCAGCTGAAATTAGCAAGAATTAGCAAGAAATACAGTGTCCAAAAGTAACCTTTATAAAAATTAAGACCCTTATATGGCACCAAAATAATGCAAAGGAGACCTTCCCAGGAGGACTGTGGAAAGGACATCAGCACTGTTGCATTACACAGTCCTTCATGTCTGCCTACAAGGCAAACAAATAGCTAATTCAGTCCCTAAAGATGTTGGATGCTTTCTGTGGGGGCTCTGGGAACTGAAGAGGTGGTATGACACAGGATGGTAAAGAAAGAAACAAAGCAGGGGCAGAGGGTCCTGCTGTGTTGGAAAACCCACCTCCAGTTGCAGGTGTTTGTCAGTTTGCCCTGTCAGCCCCTGACCTGGCAGAGTACTCACACTATTTAACCTGCAGCATTTAAACAGTTCATTGAAGGCAATGTGGCTACTATAACACACAAACTAAATGCTCTCATACACTGCTGCCTTGAAGTGCTTCCCAAAAATGCAAGAACGTGCCTCTCTGGCATTGCCTAGGCTAGGTTTTTGCTAAACATTTTCCACCAGTCCACATCAGCTCTGATGGGGAGATAGCAGCAATGGGGACTCTTGAGCAAAACAGACATTGCACTTGAATGTTAAAGGTTTGAGTCTACGAGGAAGGATTTTTAGAAAGCTTAAATGCATTAGGAGCTCAGATAGTATTGATTTTACACATTCTAGACAGAAAATTTGTACCTCAGGATCCATATAGAAGTTTCTAGAAAAGTAATTTGACTTTTAAATTAGCACCTGTTCTCATCTTCAATGGGATTTGCACATGTCCAGAACTTAGGAAAAACCAACATATTCCTCTGCAGGAGGCTAAACCTAGATGTTTATTAACATAACTTTAGACATTCATGTTTGTAAAATGTTGACCTTCCTCTAAAATACTGTTTTACTAACTGATTTTTCTCATTATCTGAAAGCTGTACATGTCGTGCTTTCTAATTATACCAATAGGTTGGGTGTAAAAATGAAGACTATATTAAAACAAACCTAGAAAAAAAAAAATCTTGAAAATTGGGGTCTGTTTGGGTGGTTCCTGCAATTTGTCTTTTCATAAAATGGCCTCTTTTGCATGGGCAAAAATGTATATGTTCTTCATTTTTGAATGTTGTCCAATGAAAATTTCTGAAGGGTTTTTTTTTTTCCATTTGAGAATAGAAACATGTCCGCTCCATGCTCCCCTGCCCACAGCTGTTAAAAGATATGTAAAAGCACAGAAAAAAGCCCAACCCAAAACATTAGTTATTAAACTTCCCTCTTCCTCTTATTTTGCAATAACAGTTCAGAAACATGCACAGTTAACTTTTCATCACGAAAACTATTCTCATCTAAGTTGCTAATACACCCATAGAACTGATAAGCTAAGAATATTTCCTGAACCTTTTTTTTTTTAAATTTCCACTTAGTATATATTTCCATGCCAAGCAGAGTGTGTTCTCTACCAACTCTGAAATTCATACCCAAAGATACTTTGCCTGAAGAAAGGCAGAATTTAGGAGGCTTTTTTTCTTGTCTATTTTTTCCTATCTAATGCTTTTGGTGGTTATGGAAAGTTGTTCAAGACTGATCACTCAGAGTGCTCTGAAAGAACTTTTATTAGTAACAACCAAGGCTAATAGGCCAAGGCAGCACATAAACAAGAGGTTTCTTCTTTTAACATCAGGATCCCTAAACAAAGGGATCTATTGATCCTCTAAACTATAATGCAGAGCACTCAGCTTTCTATATTTTGCCTACAAAAGCTTCTCTAACTTCCCGCCAGGAAAATTACGCCAGGCTGACTTCATAATGCGTCCTGAAAAAGGTCCCAGCTCTTATGAAAACTGGAAATTCTGTGGCTATTCTTAATACTCTTATAAATATTCTTAATATTCTGTTAAGAATATTCTGTTTTCTCTTCCTCTCTGAGTTTTTACTGCAGCAGCATTATACAGATCCTTACTGCATAAGCACACTGTGGTAGTGGCAGGACGATAATTTTGAGCACCTGAACACACCACTTGTGACAGGACCCTGAGAGGACCATAGTGAGTGGGAGCTCTTTTTATGCCCAAGGGGCAACTCTGCTGCTCTTCAGTCTCATGAGCGTTGCTAGTGTTGGCCTTGCTCAAGTCAACTGTCCACCAGTTGACTTCCTGCATTTAAGCACCACGTTGTGCCACCTCAGTGCTGTGTTGCTTGGGATGTGAGAAGTTTGGTAGGACTGGCCATGCTGGAACTCAACCAGGCGACTAGTGACAGCTCTGCTACCGTGGCAGGTGCTCGTGTTATGCAGGAAGTGAGACCTGACAGATGGTATCAAATCTCCCCTTAGCCCACTATCCTGTCAATGACAGTGGCCAACAGCAGAAGCGAAGCCTGGGGAATAAAAGAAGAGAGTAACAGCCTGCTAAGCATGCACTAATGCCTTCCCTGCATCTCTCCTGGAGGTTTTCTCCAGCGTCCAACAATCTGCAGCTCAGGGCTCTGGGATGTAAAGATATAGGAATCTGTTGTGCATCTACATGGTTAGACATTGATGATTTTTGTGAGAAAGAACACAATTAATCAAGAATCAAAATACAGATGTTTCTTTCTTCAAAAGTTAATTCAGACTTATAAATACCAGAATCATTTGATGAAAATCTGGGGAATTTTATGGAAAAATAAGTTAAAAAGCAAGAAAGTAGGAACTTCCCAGCCTGCTCTGGTCTCATATTCCCTTGTCTGCACCCCACCCATTTGACTGTGTTGATCTAAATTGGTGTCAGTGATATGGTAACACACAAACTAGGTGAGGTTATGCCAATGGTACAGTCAGCCATCCTGTCTTAGCTAAACCATTTCCAGAAGAGCAAGAGGGAGGACTAGGAAGACCTTTGTAATGTGCACAAGTATATCAGTATTTTATGGCCTGGTGACTGGAAGCCCTACACATGTTTCAGTTGATAAGGCAATCACAAGGCTTTAATTCTCAGCTGAATAAGAACATTTAATCTTTGCAGCATTAAGTCCCATGTGCTAAATTAAATTTCCTGCCAGCTCAGCAAACAGTTTTGATACTTTGAACTGCATTGTACATGCTTTCCTTTCATCACAGGATGCATTCTGTCTCCGCATCAACAGCCAAGAGGAGAAACACCACTTAGCCAGGGAGCTACGCCTGCTTCAGCACAAGCATCCATGTGCTGCAGTCAGGGAGCGGTGGCATTCAGAACCACCAGCAAACAGCAGGCAGCTGGGTGGGATTCAGATGACCAAGCAGAGGTACCTACAGTGGGGGCAACTGTGTCTGAATGAGTCACCACAGGCTCCCTTAACTGTTCATGGAGATAAAAGGCTACTTGGTTGGCCCAGTGCAGCCCATCTGATGCAAGCAGCTGGGCAGACAGCATCCTACAAGTGTCTCTTTCTCTGTGTTGATTTTTAAGGCTGTGCAGAGAATTAGCTCAGGTGTAGACAGCCACACTGCAAATCTCTGTGGTCAGGAAGGAAGAATTCAACTTTCAGTTCCCTTCCAGTTCTAGGCTAATAAAAGTCTTTGCCACAGTAGGTTTGGGGAGGCTTTTCTATTCCCCCTGCTGCAATTCACTCATCTATGTGTGTGTTTCCAAATGCTTCATACTTACAGGCTAGATTTTGCATCTTCATCCAAAAGTCACCTAAGAACCTAAAGCTGAGAAAGCTGGTCATATTTTCTTTCAAGGGAAGAGAAGGAAGAGGGGGAGCAACTGATGGCATTATTGAAAAAGCAGAGTTTTTTCACATCATAAATTCTCAACAAGTTTAAAGCATTGCATCTTGGTAAAGCTTGCCAAATACTTCTGCTGATTTTGTAAACAAAGTTTAAACTGTTTTAGATCTTTGTTAAACTTCCCTTATTTACATTTTTACTAAATAAGAGTGGGTGGCAGTTGTGATTAAGAAGATTTTAAAGAACAAAAGTTCTGTGGGTGCTATACTACAAAGCAAAAGGTGGATTGGAGGAACAATACACAGTGAAAAGGAAAATTTTTAGGGGACAGAAATTCAGTTGTGTTTTGGTCAGCTCTATTCAACAGCTCAGTCTCTTCCCAGCTTTTCTTGCATCATCTGGAGTTCATAGCATTTTAGAGGTTTGCTGGCACAGGTTCAGAAGTAGCTATTAAAATCAACTCAAAATACACTTTGATTTGTTACACGAGTGAAACGTCACAGGAAGAAGAGTGTGACCTACAAACCTCAATTTCTCAGTATCCCAAACTCTAGCCTTACTTGATCAGAGTAACTGAACATGCCTGAAGAAGAAAAGCTTAATTTGCTATAAGAAGGAATTAAATGTGTATAAACAGAAATTAGGTTTTGGCAGGCTATCCTCTTTCCTAATCCCTCAGTATTTCCTCAATTACTACACATCCCAATCATTCTACATAAGTTGTTTTTATTAACACTACAAGAGGCCATCTGTCTACAAATACCCAGTCAAATATAAGAAACCAACACAAGAATAATCAAATTCAGCTACTGACAGATCTAAAAGATTTGTGTGCAGAATAAATATTTACTTTTTAGGCACTTCAGTAACATTCTGTGAGGTTTCCAAGCATTTATCATTTCAGTGTGGCGGGGAACTGTAACAATTCTTTCTCCACCCATTTCAAGAATTTTTACTTTCAATCACAAAGATGATGTAACATGAGGCCTTTCCAAGCTGCATCACCCTGTTATCACACCCCCAAAATATTGTGCATGCTGTCAATGTTACAAGCTTGTAGAAAACATAACAGCACATTCTGATCCCAAAAATTCTGCCTCTTTTAGAGGTGTCTCATTTTGTAGTTCCTCTACAAAACTATGGCTGTAGCAATGGGCAGGTCCTCTGGATGGGTCCCCTGAATCAGTTTAGATGGATTTGGTTTAGTAATCTAAACTAAAAGACTTGGATTAGTTGAACAGTTTCTGTTGATAACTATTTTAGATTTGCTTTTAAACCCCTCAATTTGCATACAAGCTTCCTTTAAAAGGTTCAGTTTGAAATCAGCATTGTTTGTCATATTCAATATGCTTGTTGAAAAGGCAGAAGAGAAAGAAAAATGGGGAGGCTGCATAGAACTAAACTGCTGGCCAGTGCTAGCAAAGATAGCAACTTGTATCATATTGTGCCGTTATTTTCTGCTATCCAAAGTTTCCATGGGGACAGAAGGGTTTGAAAAGATTAACTGTGAGTTGCAATACATCTCTGAGCAATGAATAGAACAAAATGTGTGCAAGTGTGGAAGAGGGTGGTTTCCCTTCCTGTTCAACAGTCTAAGACATGATCGTGATCTGGTAGAGTGTAGCGATTTTTCAGCTGCTCCTCAGCTTCCATGTTTCACCACTGCTCATCCAGATGCCTGAGAGAGAGGAATACCCAGTTACCCTCTGACAGAAATACCCTGGCAGTCACAGTGCCTCCAGGACAGGCTGTTGCTGCCCTGTACAGAGCTGTACAGCTGTGCACTTCCTGCTTTGCCACATGCAGGCTAGAGCCCCCAGCCTGTCAGTACAGCAGGGACTTGTGTCCAGCCCGATGCTGGGAGGTAAGAACTCAGAAATATCACAGGCACCTATGATTTTGCCTCAGTGGCCATAATGATTCTAACCTGTAATTGTGGGTTTTAAATTAAGTGTCAAAATATATTAAAAGCAGCTGATCACAATGAAAACAGATTTAAATATGACAAAAACAGATCATGGAAATGGACTAGATTGCCTCTTGAGTTATTATCTCTGCTTGAATACACAGATATTTTAAATAAAAGCCCATCTTAGAAAATCTTGCCTTCAAAATATATCCTGGGATTTCTGGTTCTTAAGAGAATGAAATATACAGGAGGGATATCTTGTCATAACTACCTTACACTGTAGAGTTATGATATACTGAGAACAATGACCACAGTAACTAAAAAGGTACACATACAGCAAGTTTGTATAAAAAAAGTGCATAAATGTTTGCAATATGGTCTGAAGTATTATCATTACTGCTTAGAGAACTAAAACATTTCACCAAGGATAACTACAGCAGCCAAAAATCAACTATTATGTAATAGCTGAAAAAAAACAAAGACAAAAAGAGGGAAAGGGAAAAAAAAAAAAACAACAAAAAACCACTCTGCACCTCCTCATGGTCCCTAGGGTATCTATCCAGACCAGATGTTAGGAGGGAAGGATGTGCTTGCACAGCCTGCTGCACAACAAATGACACAAGGACTACCCTTCTTGCAACAGGGTAAGTAAAAAGGTGTCAGAAATGCTGGGGAACTCATGCTCATGGAAGGCAATGGGGAGGAAGAAGCTCCTGTGCTGTTGTAGGTCTCACCTTCAGAAGATGAGTGGACAGTTCCTGGTTGCGATGTTTGGTAGAACAACTAATCTCTTTTTGTGCCTCAGCCACGTGTGTGATGGCTTAAGTCAATTTTGTATCATTCAGAGCCATGTTAAAAAATAGTCATACTAATTGATATTAATTATTATATGTTGCTATCCAACAATATAGTTGATATAAAATATATTTGTATCTGCTTTGCAGATAAAACAGTACATTTGGAAAACAGCTCTTCAGCTACAAAAACTACACTAATAAAACCTATTTCCCTTCCTGTATAAGCTATACTGTTATAAGGCACTTACCACCCATGTAACTGTGGCCACAGTCAGTAAGAGTTGTTTCTTTTTTTACTAGCTCAGTAGAGTGAACGTAGTGTGACTTCAGAGTGCAGAGAGGGACCAGCAATAAAAAATGCTCTTCGGCTGTTAAACCCACGCACCATTTTGCTGGGCCTGAGAAAAGGACAGACAAGTAGCAGGAGAGTTAATGTCAGGAAATAATAATAACACTAATACTTCACTAATTACTCTTTTCCTCTGCACTCGATCAAAAGTGAGATTAGGACTGCAGCTAACCAAAAAATAAACCCCCAAAATTTATGTTAAGAATAAGAGGATACATCTGTTTCCTGCCTTAGCCAGATCTGCTCACCCTTGTCATCAGAATAGCTGCACTGAGACCCGAAGTTCTGAAGATTAAAGCTTAGGGTCACTATTTTTACCCAGAAGAGCTGAAGAACATGCGTAAGAGGAGTTCATTATGTCATCTCTGCCTGTGACAATGCAAAAGTATTGCCAAACGGGGAAACTCCTAATTGTAAAAAGCTCATCTGAGTGAATGCAACTGAGAGATTAAGGAAATATCTGACCCAAAAGAGTTCTTCACTCCATTACTGGAAGACAGAAAGACAAGCTTACCACGGATTTAACTAAGCACAGCATTGACATTTGGCTTTAGCAGGACTATGTCCGTGTCTCAGTTCCTACACTGGAAAGTCCTTTCTGTATTTTGGAGCTAGGAAAGAGATATTTTGAAAATGGACTCCTTCATTTAACTTTTGTTTTACATGTCTCCAGTTTTTTGCCATTGGCAGCATTTTTTAAAAGATGAAATTTGCTACAAAAACTATCAGAGTGGGAATACCTAGTCACACTGATAACTTACTACCATCTGTTCACTGGTTACTCATGAGTGGTTGGAGTCCCCTTTGTGCTGAGCACCACATATATGCATAGCAAATGAGAAAGTGCCTGCCCCAAATAGCTCAGAATAGACAGAGCTAAGATTTGCCCAAGACTGCAAGATGTACATGGCAGAGCTGGGAAATGAGCCCAGGTTCTCTCATTTCAAATCCAATTCCAATTCATCCTTCTTTCTGAAATGGATTAGAAACTGTCCTATGAGTATAGGGAAAAAAGGTCCATATCGCTGACTAACATGGACAGGGATTTAGTAGTCTGTGGCTAAACACGGGAGGATGGACAGATGCTGTGAATGGAAAGGCTAAATTATTACTTAAGCTGAATGAAGGTGGAGGCTCTGCTACAGCCTGCACTGTTCTGAGTGACAGCAGGAGTAATCACTTTGTTTCACACAGACTTCTCCCCCTGTGAAGCCTCCTGTCCTAGAGGAAATAATGGTTTCAGCTTTGCCCTCCTTTTTCACCCTTCCCTAATATAAACCCGAAGTCACTGTCATTCTAGTAACCTTCTATCTTCAAAATGCCTGAACCAGGTTTCTACAAATATGAAATTTACAAAAGAAAAACACTTTCAGAACCCTTTCTAGTTCTTTTGTTTGTCTTTTTTTGCCCAGTATCTCAGCAGCTGGTTGTGTAGTGGGGAGTTCTGAGCAGGGAGGGAGAAAGGGAGGAAAGATCCCTGCCCAAATAAACAGCCTGTTCCTGCTCCTCACTGATTTCTTGCCCAAAAGATCTGCTAATATCACAGAATCTATGTTGTAGAGGATTTTAATGACATCTTGAACCATTAACCTACAGAGCCTGGTGTTACTGCATTCCTAACTCAGGCATTTGGTTAGATGGAACAAATCCCAGTCCAAGTACATGCCCAGGTTACTGATATATTGTAGCCTGAGGGCCAGGGAGATGCAGAAAGTCCAGAGAAGCGATGTGCAGGAATCGCAGATACTGGTGCAGCAATTCCTTTTGTAGCGGGCAACCAGCAAGAGCTGTCGTGTGCCCCAGGAGACAGGTCTGTGTTTGTCCTACTGATCTGCAACCAGGTCTGTTTCTCAAAGTCCCTCCATAGAGGAAGGCAGAGGAGGTCAAAGCTACTGCTGAAGGCCAGGAGCTGTGGTGATGACCATACACCTCCTCTATGCTATGTCTGCAATAACGTTCCTAAGCCCAGGAGGTCCTCACACAGAACTGTTTTACCATGGCTTTGCAAGGAATTAGTTTTTGGACCAGAAGGCACTTAATTATAGTGTAAATGAAGAACTATGGAAGGTGGTGCCTAGGTTTTTGACAGCATGATTCACAGTGGTTACTTTTGTCCTTTCCATGAAAGAGATGTAATTAAGGGAAGCACAGTCAGATCAGGTTTGCCTGGCATAAAGAGACAGAACTACAGTGACTGAAGCACATAACAGAGCGATGGAAAATCGGCACTCCTCCACAGATCATGCAAGGAAACACTCACAGTGTCAGCTTTGAACTATTCTGCAGAGTATTTTGAATAACACATTACTTTTATGCCTGGAATAAAACATAGGAATCTTAATGCTAGATTGATTTAACTTTGTAAGTGGTTAACTTCTAAATCTTCTTCATCAAACAAATGCATCCAGGCTGAAGATTAAAGTTGTTTTTAGGATTTTTTTTTTAAAAAAAGCTACCACTGCCAGATTTCAACTGTAAGGGAAAGTATTATATTTCCAGTTTCTAATGTTACTGCTCAGCCTGCAATGAGATTATGGTATTGTTAAATCGAAGGAATTCGTGTTCCGTGGTGTTGTTTTTGGCTGATCCAGTATTGTGGGTTAACTTCATGTGATGTATTTTCTTTAGAACAAATTTCCTTCAATTCATCAGCAGAGGTTCAAGCTGCTCTGCTAAGAGTTTGTGACATTTCTTTGGAAGTGGTTATGAACACACCAATGAAAAGTTAACAGGTTGTCAGGGACACTCCCTTGGGAATGACGTTTCTGATTTTTCTTTATTCTTTATCTTTTGTTTATCCTCTTTTCCCTTTCAAGACTGTATCTTTCCAGCCCAGCAAAACTGTTGTGTGGAGCTGTCTACTTATGACACAATCCTAGGGAAATGCAGAAGAACCCAGACCAGGCAAGAACAATCTAATTATCCGCTAGAATGGAGGTCTTGAGCAACAGAGATTCAAGAGCAAACCTGCAGTTAGTGGTTATTGTAGACTCCGTTCCTGGCTCTCTCACACGTATTGGACAACCACTGCCAATTGATTACAATCGGGTATTTCAGACCCAGCCATAAAAATAAACATCAACAAATTATCAGTGGTGCAGTTGGTGCAGAACAATCAGCAGGTGACCTGTGGAATTGTCTCTAAACCACAATAGGTGTGTTCCTACGCTTCACAAAGGACATAAACAGCCAACACACACAGTAAAACTGGAATGAGCTCTCTGTGACAGTCATCTGGATCATGACAATAGTCTGCCATTAAGTATTTAGTCAGTGGGAAGAGGCATGTGATTGTAGGTAACATAGCGAAGTCATCAGTCTTGGTAATTACAGATAAGAAAACAGTGTACTCAGCCAAGCAGTGGAGAAAGGTGGATTAAAATAATATGGTATCAGTAAAAACAGATAGGGATGAATTCTTTTGCTTTCATGCTATTTATTTTCCTCTGAAGTTCTTTACATTTTACAGAAATGGACCATTTTGAAAAATTCTAATTGTCTCACTTAATACAAATGCCTGTCCAAGTCTCTTCAAATCCATTGAGAGGCAGAAAGGACTATTAAGAAGAAAAAAAACCCAATGGAAACAGTCAATGAATGACCCTTGTCATATAGCCCTGTTCAAACATACACTTGCCTTAACAAGTGCAGAAAACTGCAGCTTTGAACTGGATACGGAAGAAAGAAATATCCCCCCAGAATAGTCAGATTTAGCTCAGCCGTGAAAGCTGGTCTCTTTAATGTGGCAACAACAGGAATACAAGAGCTTCACATTCCCCTTTTATATGTTTAACCTTTGACAAAAAGGTTAAACACTTTCCTCACAACTGACTCACATCAGGAAACGCAAGAACTGTACTCTCCAGATGAAGCCTGGCTAGCTGCAAAATGCAATGTCAGCGTCTGACGTGCAGTAAAACAAGGATTCCTTGTGCCGTTCCTAGCACTGCTACAGGGGCAGGAAGTGGGTCAGCAAGAGGGTCTTTTCCAGATGGGAGAGAGCTGAAATGGTGACGGGAACAACAAGGAAGTTCAGGGCCAGGGGAGAATTGGCTCCAATTTCAACATCTCACTGAGATCTATTTTAAATGCATTGATGTATTAAAATCACCCTAGCAACATAGCAGGAAAGTTTACAAAACATTAAATGGAGTATCTGTGAAAGCTTCCCGTGTTTCCTGTTCTTTGCCTTACAGATATTTTAGGGCCAGATTCTCATCTGGTGTCAATACGCTTAATTCCCTTCGCTTGGCTGATGTAAGCTCAGGTTTGGCTGGATGTTTTGGTTTATTCATCAGAAGATTGGTGGCCAAACTCCTGAACCGTAGCAGCTCCAAACAAAGTCAACCAAATCTGCAAGTACTTAGAACTTCTGAAATTCAGGGCTGGGGACCAGCTAGTGCCACTGATTCTTACTTAGTGCCCTAACTGGCTAGAGATGGACCCCAGGTGAAACACAGGCCCTGTGAGGTGGGACAGAGTTGCTTGTGGAGTGCTAAGGAACAAAGGCTGCAGGAAATGAGGAAGTGCTGAGCACTGATCTCTAGCCAGGATAAAGCATAAAGAAATGATCAGAGGTGAGTCCAAGGGTGATTGCCCTCCTTATATTAGTATTTGGAGGGGCCATCTACACAGGTAAGAGTGTGTCTGCAGGTCTTCCCTGCATAGGAAGACCCAAGAGTGCAGTTCCTCCACCTAGAGTATGTTGGGGAATGGGAAGAGAAGAGAAATTGCCATCTGGAAGGAAGGTCTGCCTGCATCCGTGGACAGGCCATTGCTGTTATGACAGCCGGGCAACAGAGATCCTGAAAAGGTCCTGGTGGTGGTAGATGGTGCTACTCC
>NW_010332630.1:0-22508 GCF_000700745.2 Antrostomus carolinensis | reverse complement strand
AGGAGCAGATCTTCTCTGAGGTGACCCCTGAACTTGCCATCTGCCCCAATTTAATCCCTCCGCTCCAGCCCCCATTTCCCTGATCAGCCTTGTTCCTTCTACATTTTGATTTGACTAATTCTTCTCCGGAAGGAGAAAGCCCACTAGGAAAAGTCATAGGGCTCTAGGACTTCTTGCTCTTCCAGGCTTCCTAGTTGCCCCACCTTTCCCTGCTGCTAGCAAACAACATACCCCATTGCCATGCTCATCCCTCTCGTGACATCATATGGCCTCATGCTACCCATGCTTTTGGTGGTGGCAGAAGGAAGCAAGACCCAGGGGAATGCTGCTTTTGCCTGAAGCATGCATTTTAGGGTAGAAGGGTGAGCTGGCACCTCTGCTTGGACCAGGACACAAAAGCTTTTGAAAACCAAAGCACAATGTAAGGAGCTAGGGAAATGGTTGTGGCCAAGTTCCCGGTTCCCTTCTGCACAGTCAGGCAGTTGTGAAACTCTCTGTAGCACAGCTCAGCATGGGATGGTGTCCGGGTGTTGTCCAGAAGTATTCCCTTCAAGACAATGTGCAGAGAGGATGTGAGGAAGAAGCTGTTCCAGGACTCTCTTGACTCAGAGGGAACAGAGCTGCTTGTCACAGCAGCATAGACCCCTTCAGCCAAGTTGGTGTGGATGCAGGCTTCACAGCATGTGAGAGCATGGAAATGGAGTCTTCTCTGTATTGAGTCTACAAGAAGGTGATCCTAAACCATGAAATAAAATTATAGAATAAAATCAGCTCTGTAGGTGTGATCTGTCCAGCATATCTACAGAGTGACAATGCTCTACTGCCTGTTCTCCTAAAGGTCTATCTCCTGCTTCCTTCTTTATGTGTCCACTATATGCAGTATAGCAAAGGGTAAATCCTAGCTCTGGAACCTGGTGGGACTTCTCCCATGATCAAGAAAAAATTCACTTTAAGGGAAGCAGAAACTGGCTCTTAATTAGCGACTCAATTTCCCTCCAACATCAAAGCAAAATAAACAAAAAGGCACTCTTCTGCATTTGAAGAGTATTAAAAAAATCAGGAGTTTTCTCGGACACTGGGATGAAGAGGTACTGCCAATGCACTGATCTGCAGCACATGTTGTGCTGCACAGTGCTAACAGGGGTTGCAGCCACCACCTCAGTGTCCCCCAGGAGACCCACCACTGCAGTAAACTACGAGACTGTGCTGGGTTTACAAAGGGCAGTGAGGACTGTGGCAACCAGCACATTTCAAAATCATCAGACACTTGGGCTCCAGCATTTTGGTATCAACCGTGCCCATCCTGCCCCTCTCACAAGAAACCTTTCAAGCCCAATATTTTACTTCAAGCCCACAGCATTTGCTATAGAAATTGCCATAGAAACACTGCATTCTGTGCCGCTTGGTATATGATGCTCGTAGGCACCAGGTGGCGGTGTAATTGCAAGATTAGCAGTGATGTCACAAACCCATGTTGTAGTAGAAGTGTTAAAATTATTATCTAGACATTTCATATGTTATTGATCCAATATAAAAATTTTATCACTCTCTAAGAAACTGCCTGATCTGGCATGCACTGACTTTCTGATCCTCTGTAACAGGGTAGATTTGACCTTTAAAAGACTAAAAGGAAGGTTACCTCAGAGTGGGATAATTGACAGCTTTCAGCACGAGTTTTTGAGACAGCCTCTGAGTGGGTTTGCTCATATTTTTGTATGCACATGTGCATGTGTGTTTCAAAGAGTAGGAATAACTTGTGAATGGGCAGAATGAACTCCTGCCCTGCTCACGGAAAAGCCAGGCACTGTGCATCACTGTACTTTGCAACGATTCTCCACTGGGGGAGAAGGGGGAAAAAAGGAGTGGGTAGGACAGGCATGTAAGAGCTGACTCAGTGAACAAATGTTCACTTGTGGAACAAACAGAAGAAAGTAATAAGACAGTAACGAACATCCCAGCTTGCTGACTGGAATAGCTGGCACCAAGCGCTCAGACCTGTAGCACTAACAGGCTCTCCAACTCAGGATCAGGAGCCAACAGACCTCAGGCCTGTTTCTCCTCTCATCAGGAGTATCACATTAAAGTCAGCAGAGCTATTCTGACATACATTCCCATATCTGGATGCCAGATGGGAAATAAGTAACACATTTTTAGGAGTGAGAGTGACTAACCATTGGAACAGACTAGCAGGGGAAGCAGCAGCTTCTCTTTTTTCTGAGCCCAAACTGGATGCCTGCTTTGTGCAGGCTGTGTTTTAGTGAGACACACAAAGCTCACTGCAAGGACAGCAGTCCATGGTCTGTGATTAGAGAACATACTATTCAATCTGCCTTTTAATTTTATTAATCTGCAACAGTCACAGCAAATGAAGGGAGAACTGGGCCCTGCATTATTGTTTCTCAAGTGGGTGCATGAACCAAGCTGGTGTAAATACTTGCAATGCAGGATTCAAAGTTCATTTTTTTTGTAACTCATCTGCTGGTATAATCACATCATTTGAAATTCACATTAGTTCATCTAAACTGGTTACAATACAAGTGAATTAATTTCCTTTTTGGAATGAGCATTTTGCTCTGCATTGTGATTTTGGATAACCAAGATCAAGCCAATTTACAGGCAAAATCTGTGACTCCAACACTTGGGTTTTACTGTTGCATTGCTGCTGGTTAATCCCACTTAAGACTCCAGACAACTTGCAAGAGATGGACACAAATCATTCAGGTAGAATCTGCCTCTCTCTGCAATAAAGTACGACCTTGGAAGTTCAAAATAAATAATGGTCATATCAAAGATTCATTTGCACATAACCTCTTCCAGACAGCAAAGCCTATGAGCTAGTTTAAAATGACTTCTCATCAAAAAGACATATATTTGTCTCCAAACAACTAATACAGTTTGTAAATGTTTGTCTGTGTATTCTCAGACACGTACATTTACCTCTAATAAACCGTGGTACAAGACTATCCAATGAAGATGGATCCATGCTACTGCAACTGGCAATTGGCAAAACTGATTCAGAAAACATCATCAGCTGAATTTTGCAACAAGTTCTAGATGAACCAGCTTTTGATAAATGGGCTACCTTGTGCCTATGCTTTCATTCCTTTTAAGCAACAACGAACATGCCACCAGCCATAAAGTTTTGCACTGGTTAAATTAATTCTGATAGTCTAGAAGAGCCAAGATATATCTCTAAATGGTGACATTTTATTCTTGGTGTTTCATTATTATTCATTCAGTATTCATTGCAATGCATCTCATTTTGATTAATGCAGTGGATATTCATGTGGATCTCCCTTTACTTCAATTAAAACTGTGTTATAATTAACGATTGGCACAGCTAATTGAAATAATGCTTCCTTTTTCAATCACATAATCTACACATTACAAAAGCATATAGCAGTCTTTTTGTCTGCTCATTAGTAAGATGCATAAAAAGAACAAACCAGAACTCGTTTCTTGAAATAAAGGAGGTGAAAAGCTTATTTTCTTCTGCTGTTTAAATATGTAGATAGCTATGAATAATTTGTGAATTTCCTGTACACATATGTGCCCTTCTCCATCTCCAGACATCACTGCACATAAGAAAGGAAATATCCTGTTCAGAAAGCAGCAGTCCCGAATAGTCCCAAGACACCTCACTGGACTGTATGCAAGAGAACACAGCCCAATAGCTCTTTGTGGTGTCCATCAACAGGCTCCACTTTCAGTCACTGTGCTATTCTGCCCTCTGTGTAAAACCACTGAAACTATTTGGGACCTCTGCTGCCTTTCCCCTTCAGAGTTCAGCATAAAAGACTTCTTTGCTGCTCCCAGGCAGAAAAGCCTGAATCCCAAAAGGACTGATTGCAGTGGAGGAGGACAAAAAGCTTCCCCCTGCCACCACGGGGCCCAGCCCATCAGTACTGGTGTTCAGGTAAAGCTGACCCCTTCTCAAGCCTCAGCTTTGGCTCACAAGGTATTAATGCTTTTTAAAATTTTGAGATCAGACATAAATCTACATAATAGATGTCTTCCAGGGATTAAGTCATGTGTCACACTCAATACAGCGAATGAGCCTATTTTTTTGTTCCTTATTTTACATAGTGCTGCAGAAAATTGACTCTTCTTCTCATATTTTCTAATCCTGCCTGCACATTTGCAGTCTCTTGGGTCATTGTCCCTTTTCTTGAACACTGTGTTTTGCTCTGCATCAAACAATAAACAAAACTAAGCACTTCCTCAGAGTACTCTTCTAGTTTTTCATCTCCTTTTCACTGATCAGGATTTTAAAACATTGTTTCAAACCTATTTTTGACACACTCTTGTGCTGCTCCCAAGGTAAATGGTATATTCTCTGGGGTAGGCAGATACTTGTTCTCTCTTCAGTTAGTGGTGCACTTTGTAAAGCACAAACAACAGCTAGCTATTTCAGTAGAGCCCAGCTTAAGCTGTGTTTTCCTGGAAAAACACATTACCAAGCACTAACAAACACAGCTGTCTGCGTTTTGTTTTGGGTCAGGTGGTAGGAGATCTGAAATTAATTCAATCTCCAAGATTCAAATCCTGAATGAACATAGATGGAAATCTACCACTTGGGGAATTATAGTATATGTTCATTTTTCACTGCCTCTCTTTAGGAACAAATTCTGCTTCCTATTACAGCAATGTAACTTCACAGCAATAGCACTGACGGTGGTCTTTCACTGAACTATACCCTTGTATATCAAATTAGAGTACGGCCTTCCCTCCAAAGGTGAAAGCCATGGTATGAAAAATGCCAATTACTTATTAAGAGTGGAATGCCTGCAGTGTCATTATCAGCTGAGCTAATATGTATTTCCACATTTTTGAGGATCACTTACTAACAAAGCTTTTAGATATATTTTAAGAAGTGAGTTTAAAAAATGGAAATCCTGAAGAAAGCATGAATTGGTTTTTAGTATCTCCTCACTACTCTGAGAAATTTGCTCAAAATCTAAGAAAAAAGCACTGCCCTGCTCTGTGCTCCCCCAGATGCACTACTGTGGGCTAGCCAACTGTGTGACCTCATGGACAAAGCACTGGCCTGAGGATCGGAGCAGCCAGACCCTACTGCCCACCTCTGACATGACCTGCCCCTCTCCTAACCTCAGTCCCCCATCTCTCCACCCTGCTCCCCGTGCCTTACTTAAACTTCAGGCTGGGAAAGTACCACTGTTTGGGGCAGTCTCAGAAATAAGTCTCAAGTAGGGATTGAATAAAGCCTGCGTCAAAACACTTTCCTGGGACTGATGAGTGTACATCTTCTGAGCACAGTCTGTTTGGCCAGGGCTTGCCTCCAGGAGTCATGGCCAAGCTCTAGCTATGCTGGCAAAGTCCCTCGCAGATACTTGTCATACAATGACTAAAGGAGTTTCTCTGAAAGCATTGCCACATCGGGGTGCCTTCCTCCCCTCCTCCCTACGCCTCCAGCTAGCAACTACCCTAGACAAAGACTGTAGTACAAACCCGACCTCAGTCTGTCTGCTTCCCATGAACACACCAGCAATCAGCCACAGCCTTTCCCCATGATGTAGCAAAGCTCAGTTGTGCTCAGAGCCCTAAGCAGGGGTCTGACTACAAGAGGCAATAGATTCCCAGTACCACCAAGGAGAGGTATGTGTGGTGGGACTGTGGCACAGCCAATGCACAGCCATCCTCTCCAGTGCAGCTGCTCCACTTGGGCCTCAACCCTGAAATCTCTGGGGTTTTGCTGTAGAACATCTAAATTAAGTTGTTCATTAAAGAGGCTGTATTATGCTCTGAATACCTCACTGCAACAAGCAAACCCATCTCTGTTCTCTGCTCCCCTCCCACCTTGCCCTGTCTTTGCACTTTTGGCTCCTTACGTGAAGTTAGCACATAAGTCATCCTCTGCAAAGATGTACAGGGGTAATTTTCCTTCTGAACTATGTTTTGGTTTTTATTTTTTCTTTTTGGGACTGCCCAAAATGTTGCAGACAAGTTCCCAGATCCAAGAGAACAGTGCATGCCTGCTGTGGGTGTTATGTGAACGGAAATAATGTGGTTTAGATTTTTACATGAAAAAATTCCAGGAGAAGGCAAAATGTTACAAGTAATTTCCATAAATCATTTTAAACAAAGCTCAGGAAATGCCATAATGATTTAGCTGACAATATCTAAAAAGAAGTTCACACTGTTCTCTGACTCCTGGGAAATAAGTATGTTTGCTTAAGATGTAATTGAGAAATGACTGTGTTACCATTTACATTTTCCATTTTATATCTCCTGTCCAGGCACAGCTCACTGCTGGCAGCTCTTAATTTGTACTATGTAGTATTTCATCATCCAAACAACAGTCCCTCTGGGGCTACAAAATAAATGGCTAGAGGGAGATAGGTACCAACCAGAAAACGGCTGAGGAAGGCTGGAGTGAAAGGCTGGTGACATCTATAGAGCTGTGGAGTTACTGCAGTTTCCTTTGCCCCTGGCTTTCCTCAGCCATTCAGAGAGAGAAACGACAACCCTTTACTAAGTGAGAATTAAAACAGCAGTCTGGTTATTTGTTGCCCTGTATGGCCTCACACATTTATTCATGTCACTGCAAACTCCTGCCTAACCAGATTACTGCTTTTTAAGAAATGGTCTTTTCAGGTGGATAGCCAGACAGTGAAGAACCAGGCTTCTTTAGTCCAAATCAGGGATGAGTGTTGGTTGGGAAGGAGATACAGTCTCTGCTGTAAAATACCAGTTTTAGTAAACAAGTTTAAGGAAACAAAGTTAATATTACCAACCAGATACGTAGTTTCAGGACAGCAGCAGATGTCTGGTTGCCATCAAGCTGTGACATCCAAAGTCAGGCTGGAATGAGCTATGGAAAGAAAAAGAACAAAATTTGGAGCACAATAGTAAAATGTGTGAGTTTGTAATCATTCCCCTTACTAACCTTCCACTAGGCTTAAAGATAGGATAGTGGATGAGCTATTTTGAAAGCATATGGAGTTATAGTTATCTCTTGCCCCACTGGTTTTATATGAAGAAAACAGTTGTCTACAGTCAAATCTATTTATTTGCTTGTCTCAGGTAAGTTTTATACCATTCAATAAAAGCTCGCCTGACTTCATAAACAGACAAATCTTACTTATTTAGTATATAAAATCAATACCAGGACACCTCATATTAATTCAAACGTGTTAGAAATCACTTATTTACCTACTTACTACTATTTTTACTTCTAGTTTTATTGCTTAGCTGCCTGAGGAGGGCTGGGGGTTCAAATACATCTATTTAATGAGAAATGCCCTCAGCCTGATGCTCTGACACAAGACAAAGTCAGAAAGAAATATTATCATCCTTTTTTTTTTTTTACAGTAGGAAGGGAGGTACATGGTAATTTGCTCGTACACTCCAAAAGTCTGTGTCAGAGCTGGAATTTTAATTTTGATCTCTTGAGTCTCTGCAGTGCCATTTCTAATGTCTCAGTGAAAGCAGACTTGAATTTCTGTCACATTTCTGAAGGCAGCAGGCCTCCCTCAGCTTCCATACATGACTGCAATGCCTCAGAGAGCTGCTCGGTGTGACAGGAGGCACATTCTTTCCCTGCTGGCAAGATAAGTGTGTTTATTATTTTCTCAACCTGCGTTTTGGAAGGTTACTTATGAAGGCTTAGAAGTTCATATGTGACTCCACTCTGCTAGTCCTCAGAGTCATGGTCCCTGCTGCTGAATATTTGCAACACTCTTTTGATCCACAGCTTTGAAGAGAGATCTATCAGAGAAGAGGGGGAACTGCCACAGCTGTCTGTTCTATAAGTATTTATTTATGCTTATAAAACCAGATGGGAAAGGTGCCCATCCTGTGCCCTAGGCACTCCTGATGATTATTTAAAAGCACAGCATAACAGAAAGACAAAACCAGTAGACACACAAAGCGGCCTTTACCTAAAGCCTACATCAAAAGTTAGAGAGCAATATGAAAGAGGAAGAATATCCAGACCTCCAGGGTAAAAAAACCCAAAAAACAAAAAAAAAACCCAAAATCCCCCCAAAAACCCAAAAGCCATGTTTCCAAAAGCCCTAGAATTTGCTGAGTCCTCATGTGAGACTGAATCACAACAGACTGGGGAATTCTGCACAGAGACAGGGTAGAAGTGCCCAGGTTGAGCAGTATGACCACCACAGAGCAGGTCCCTGTAACATCCAGAATGTGGTTTATCTATGCAAATAAAAATAATAAACAGTAACAGAAATAAAGAGCTTCTCAGAAATTCTGACCTGGAAAGCTCAAGCAATTTGCACATGATTGGTCACGAATATCGACAACTCTGTATAAAAATCCTTCTCTTGCTCATCTCTCTTGTGCCTAAAGGTACCAGAGTTAAAATACAGCAACTTCACAGTCTCTGCTCTGAGCCAGTACAACAGCACTCAAATACAGGATGCAAGCATTTACTTTAATGTCACTCTGGAAAAAAAAATATAAAATAAAAATTGACAGATGTCTTTCCCCCTCCCTCTCCTTCTGAGGCTTTTCGAATCATTCAGTGCCATTCACCAGAGGCTGTTGTTTTCTCCCAGAAGGTGACAGCTGCCTTGATAGAGCATTCCTGAAGTACCTTAAGTGGCTTTCAGAGGAAGCTGTGACATTTAGATGCAGGCAGAACAAACCAGGAGGTTTAGAACACCCCACTGGGGGGTAGCTGAGAGGTAGGCATGTACAGAGTGCCTCAGGACACAGAATTACAGCTCTCCTCAGATAGGAGGCAGGAATTGAGAACCCCTTTTCAAATACATCCCAGTGAATTCACAGCCACTCCACTTGCAGCTCTCTTCCTTCCTGCAACGGAGCTGGCAGCCAAAGATTAAACCTTGTACTGCAAGAAAATATGCTATTATTTTTTTCAAGAATCATATCCTTGTTCATATTCTCCTTTGATGTTCATTTTCTAGGAAGTCCAGGTTGGTTTCTGTAGGTTCTGTGTATTCTAAGCAAGCTTTCTGCCATGTCTCTGCATTTGACATGTTGGAAAATACTGGGACAGCATAAAGCTTCACTGAATTTACTCTTATTAGACCTATATGAACATCTCTTAACTGATGACTCTCTTAACTCCCCTTTAGGAGGATAGGGAAAGTTTGCTAAAGTAACTGATTCAGGCTTTGGAAGGTGTTCTCCTGGTAAGAATATAGACTAGCTTCAGGCATCATGAACCGTTAATGCCATGGGTCTGTACCAGAGCCTGCAACAGAACTGCAGGCTTCTGGAATTTTATGTTAACCATTCTTTCCCTCACAAGGCACAACCATGTCACCCCATCCAGGTTTCCAAACTCATATTAGCATTGTTCTGTCATGTTTTGTGTTCTTACATTTGTTCTGCCACGTGTTCTATTGGATTCCACCCTGACAACTCTAGCATTTACATGAAGATGGTGGACGAAGGGATTGCTTCAGTCTCCTGATGCCACGAGACCTGGTGCCTTTGCTCCTTCTTACCAACAAACTTCAGGTGGTTGAGCCAAACTGGAATGGTTCCAAGTCTCATCGATGTTAATTTGCACATGTGTCCACTGCAGTGGTGTCTCATGTGAACTGCAGTACAACTGCCTTGTGCTTCTTTTTCCTTTGGTCCCAGCCATCTGAGATCTCCTGTTGATACTGAAAGGGCACAAGGTAGGACAACTAACACAGTATGCCCTGGGACTCACCCAGCCCTAGGCAATTTAGAGAAACCCAGTGGGTTGGCATGACAATCCCAAATTATTTAGGTGACAACAGAGACAAGTCAAACTGAATTCAAATCAAAATGTTCCTTTTCTGTTCAGGAAACATAATACAACCAAACCACTTTGGGGCTACAGAAATATCTGAGGCCTCCATTTCCCAACCAGCATTTTACTGGAACTTTTCAACCCACAGAAAAGGAAACATATCAATATTATCATGTTTGGCCCAATTCCTGATAAACACAAATTGTCAAATACCAGAGTTTCACGTGGGACAAAATGCTTACATTTATTTGCTCTTTTACTGCAGAGAGTGGGAAAGAATCCTAAGCATAAATATATCAACCTCCAGATTATTTCTGCTTTCAGATGGAAAGATGGAGCCATAAAGAGACTGAACTCTGACTGATCCAAGGACGAAAAAACAGTAACTCACCCAAATTACTCTCAGGAGCCAGGAATTCTGACTCTGTCCACTGCTGTAATGATTAAATGATGATGCCAGTCATGATAAAAAACATGTAACAGGAGAAGGTAGGCGTCAGAACACCTGTAATTGGTGATAACAAGGCTAACCATATATAGTCTGTATAATCCAAATACTTAAAAAAAATACTTTCTCCAACCCACACAGGAAAACTTTATCACTCCATACTCCTACGATGCATTGTAGTATATTCCTTCTTGTTAAAACTGTAGCAACAGTTTGTGTAACACTCTTACTAACACATTCTTAAGCTGGAAAAGGAAGTGAGTAATAACACAAGCAAGAGCATCTCTCGTGTTACTTTTGTGTGTGCATGCAATATATTAGTGACAGGCGTCACGACTCTGAATCAACAAGAGAGACACTACATTGCTCAATTGCTGGGTGGCATTAAATTGAGACTGAAGGTCACCCTTTGGTTGCTCTCCTGCTCTCAGGGACATTGCATCAATAAATATAAGCAAGACTTCCATGTTGTAAAAGAGTTAATGTCCAGAGAATTGACTTTTAAATGAATGGATTAAAGTGCTGTATGTTTAACAAGCAAAATGGATCTCAGATAGAATTTACTTTGAAATATGGATCTAGTCATGCCTCAGTACTGCTTTAGGCAAGTCTCTCACCATCACATCGCAATGGAAACTGGGAAGGGAGCTTTCAGCTGATACTTCACGAATAAACAAAAACTTATTCTTAACTCTTTTAAAAGTTTCCCAGTTGTTGAACTGTTCCAATAGCTACTTGAATTCAAACAGCTCTAGCCATTCACATGAAGAATATGGAAAGAGAAAAATCAAGCTTTAGGCCTTCTAAACTTAGTCCACTCAGGATATAAGCAGACACAACTTGCATCAGCTTCAAAAAGAAATGCCCTGGAATATGCCATGGACGAGTGTGACCTTAGAGAGTATTTGGTTTATTTTCTAAGTCAAAGATATGGAGGTATGAGCTCAGAATAGCACCTTTGAAGTTAGGGCCTGGGGGCAAGAGGTTAAGCATGCTGTAAGGCAGGCTTTGTCCACAACCATGCCATCTTAATGCATTACAAAAGTTCAAAGTAAAGTAAACTCTGAAGAATTCAAGAAAGTAAGTCTCGTACTTAATAGTTTTGACCATAATTTAGGTTTAGAGGGGACTTTCCTATTACTTCAGCTAGGATTGCTGATATATTTTAATCTTCAACGATGCTAATACACAAAATAGTACTGTAGTTTCATCACACAATGCCCTATTTTGACCCTTCAGACCAGGAATGAGACAGAGTTTCCAAGGTGTGAGGACTTTTTCATCTTTCATATACCATCCACTCCACAGTTAACTGATCTTGCTGGAAGCAACAACCTCTGCACAGTTTCCTCTCATATCAACAGCTAACAAGTGCAACACTTTTCTGAGGGAAAGCTTCATCACTATTCCATGGATAAAAGAATTATATGCTGAGAGATTAAGATTCAAGATCATTTCCCCTCTCCATGCTCCCACTGCAAACTTTGGCAATCTTCCAGCTCCAGGCTGAGTTGTTATCTGGGCAGGTGCTATTTTCCCACTATCATCTTTACCTGACAACCCTGAAATATGCGGAGTTAAAAAGCAGGTAGTCAGGCTTGAAGAATGACAGAGGGGTTCACAGTCAGGTGCCCTGTCTGGGGCCCTCTCTGGTAAAGCCCGAGAGCACACTGAGTCATTAAGCACCCTTTGCTGTTTGTCTGTCTTCACAGGGATTTGGTGGCACTATGGGGAAGTCAAGCTACGTCTCCAGAAACAGTCTGCGAGATCTGCTTGTCCCTTTGACAGCTCCAGTCAGAGGGAGACTGTTCTCAAAGAGAAAGAGCTAGCAGGGCTTCATTACAGCTAACGGTTACTTGGGAAGACAAATGCCATCGCTCTAAATGTCCTCCCGCTTCGTTCTTCCTCCCCCAGATTTATACACTGAGCATGATGCCATATGGTCTGGGATCTCCCTTTGGTCAGTCGGGGTCAGCTGTCCCAGCTGTGTCCTCTCCCAACTTCTTGTTCACCCCCAGCATCTTCACTGGTGGGGTGAGGAGCAGAAAAGGTTTTGACTCTGTGTAAGCTCTGCTCAGCAAGAATGAAAACATCCCTGTATTACCAACGCTGTTTCCAGCACAAATCCACAACACAGCCCCATACCAGCTACTGTGAAGAAAATTAACTCTATCCCAGTCAAAACCAGCACAACCAGTAACTGTCAGCTGTATAGCTTGGAGTAAGTGCACTTGCTTTCTTTAATAATACCTGTTTACTTCTTACCTCCTCCTTTGAAGGCCTGACAGTCCACCTCCTGCTTAATTTTCAGAAGATACAGTAACAGGGTAGGGCTATAGACACAGGGCAGGGATAGAGATGTTACATCACTATAGATAGTGATATAACAGTTGGCCACATGTAAGTTGTTTTTTTCTTAAGATGAAGCTCACCCTGCAGTTTAAGTTTGGATGACCTTTCAGTTTTTTTTTGAATTCTATGCTAAAGCACCATATGGATCCTATGTCAGTTACTCCTACAGAGAGTATCATCCACATCAACTGGTGTGCATTACCCAAGCACTAAATAATGCAAATTGCTTATTACTTTCTCAAATGGTCATTACAGAAAATTAAAATTCTATGTTTCTTGCAGTATGTAAATGTTAACAGTGTTCATATATTGCATGTAGAGAGGTACTAAATTACATGGCAGACAGTACTGTTAAACAATAGCAATACAGCTTTTCAAATACAGTTACTCCCAACTGGCTAGTTTTACTAAAAGAGGCTCAAATCAAGTATTCTTGAAATTTTATATTTATACTCTATATATTTTTTCCAACCAAAGTAAGTATGACTATATTATAGTTAATTGTGCAAAAACAGTTTGTGTAAAAACAAAAACAGGTTAAGAATTAAAGATATATGTCTGCACTAAGAAGACTGATGACATTAACAATGGGTTCCTGCACATATTCTGTACATAGCATTTTAGAGAAATTATTAGTTCTATCTACTCCAAAAAGCATATCTACGCGAGCAAAATGCCAAAGTTGCACTAGAAAACTTTCCCCTGACATAGGCTATTGCTTTGAAGTTTTCTTAATTGTCATTCTTTATTATTAGTATTTTTCAAATGGGGAAAACTTAATTCATAAGCTCCCGTACTCAGAATCTGGAGTAACTTTTTGAGCTCTGCCTGATGAACTAGGCTTTGTCACAACAGGCAGAGAGAAAGGGCGCTGCTGCTGCTGGCAGTTCAGTAATGCTAAGTGACAACGAGACTGGGAACGAATACCAACTAGAATAATTCAAAGAAAAAGCTTGAAAACAGCTTCAGGTGCCAGACAAAGCAGTCTTGCAGAGCATATGCCAGCTTCTGATGACTACATACAATATGCAGGTCCTTGGTTTCTTAATCAAGTTATTTTCAGCAAAGGGATATAGATCTTATCTTTATGTTACCTGCCGGGACATATAAGTTAAAATTCTTAGCTGATTGTATGCCCTGAAACCTGATTAAACCAGACACAAAACTCGTCTTTTTCCAATATACTGAAGGCAATTTTACAACATCAAAATACTATAAAAACCAAAAAAGTTATTTTCTATGGTGGTGATCTCTTAGAAATACGATTCTAAACTTAACTCTGCTCAAGGTATTGATCATGAGGCCCTCATCAGTTTGACTCCCCTGGTTTAGTATTTTGGCTTGCCATCTGGTGATCCCTTGGGGCCACCATTATTCATATACATCATATACATATTCACATACATGTCTCTGTATTGCTGGCATATACTGGCAATGAATGAACTTCAACAGCAAAGTATATTTATTTATTTATTGCAGACACATGGAAAGCTTAGGAAGTATCACTGAAATTATTATTTCCTGAGTTATCTGAAATCCCATGTTTTCAAATATTTCTGACCTTGGTAGGACTATTCCAAGTCAGAAGATACTTTCTATGAAACATTTTTCTGTGGGACTCTTGGACCAAATGTACATGTGGTCTCTTGCTACCAGAGCTTGTGTATCTGTTCCCAAGGATTATTTTTGACATTAATCTTCTTCAATCTGGAGTAAAAGGACTATAAATCAGAGAGATAAACAGGTAAAAATCTTTAGCCATTCCCAGCTATATAGACTCCAGCTATCTCAAGTGTCTGTCAATTCCAGTTAGCAGTAATGCTTGCTGTGAAATGCTTGTTTACTAATATTTGCAAGACTACAGCAGATGTACAAAATCAGCTAGGCTACAGTGAACATTAAGAAAGGGCAGCTGATTGCTTAATCTAGAAAGAGAGAATTTGTTAGAAATACTGCTAGCTGTTTGCTGGCATAGAAATTTTTATAGTCAAGACGCAATATTCTCTATAGAGACAGCCTTTCCTTTCAGATTTGTGCTTTTGCCCCCCTGAAATTATAGCAACTGAAGCTAGACTATGGATTTTTACATATAGGGAGGTCTGGCTGGTGATTGCCATTGTTTTTGACAAAACTTTTGTGACTGGACTATTTGTATGTAAAAATATGCAACAGCAAGAATGCAAAAAAGCACACAGAGGCAATGTTTTGAATGCTAGATGTGGACAGAAGGGATCCTGCAGGGGTCAAATGGATATAGGGGTGAGTGGGGTACTTCAGTGCTTTGGGAAGCTTGACGTCCATTAAAGGGTAACATTTTAGGGTTCCGTTGATTTCTTTATGGTTGGGCTTCCACAGTAGCCATTAGTCCTCTTCTTGGTGGCTAATACATGGTCTATGAGTGTGTGTGTGTATATATATAAATATATATATGTGACTTACTGTATTTCTCAATGGATTCCATTTCTGTTGGCAAAAAAAGATATATTTTAGCACCTAAAATCCAGCCCATGTAGTTTCATGCTTTTGTAAGAGTCTCACCTGCTTTGTTATTATTGAGCCCTGTGGAGCTGGTGCAGAAAATGACAATCCTAGCATCAGGAATTTACTATCCAATTTAGAAAAAGATACTTTAATCGGTGATAACAAATATCAGGGGGAAAGGGAGGAAGAACAATACAGGTGATAAGATAAGGCAATTACAGAAGCTAACAAAATTATTTTGATTTTAGAATTTCCCCATCAAATCTTAATACCTAACATTTAATTCACCTCTTTTTTTAACCATTTCAAAATCAGCCCTGCACCAACTGAGCAATCCTGAACTCACAAGAGTTCCAAAAGTGAATTTGAAATTTTAAGTGTGCTGCGATTTTGGATTCTGTCTTGAACTGTCTCCCAGAACCTGATACTGATGATGTGTAGAATGCCCATCAATTTCCTTAAGCAGTCTTAAGTCCAGCAGTTGTTAGTACCAAAGGTTCCACAAACACCAGCTGCTTTTGAAAATATATGCATTGTCTATTTTATTTTTGTCCCTTCAGCAAAGCTATCTTTCATGCTGTAGACGTAGAGGTCTGCAGGCATGATCCCCTGAAAGCACACTGCCATCAGCATACTATTTGTCCTCAAACAAGGAATAGCAAGCTGCCATTCTGATTTCCTCTGAGCCATATGCTTCACCATCTTGAAAGCATCCAAGCCAAGAGTTCTTTTGCTTTTCTTGAACCTCTAAAGTGACATAACCTCCAAGTTCCAATCTTAAACTTTGGGATTTTTTCATTTCTGACTTTTGTGCAAACTGAGGTTTTTACCTCAAGCAGAAATGATGCTTCCAAATTTCAGAATGTGGCCACATTAACCTTCTGCAGTGTGTGTTCATCAAAATAGCTGCTGGTGACACAAGCTGAGAGAGGGGAAACTCCAGGACATGCACCATATGGTGAGAGGGACAGCAGCAGAAACAGCAATTACTAATTAAAATAGTTCTTCATGGCTTCAAAATGGCTTTTCCATAAAGTATTAATAACTGCTGGTTAATCCTTCCTTATGACTGTTTAATTCTGAATAAACACGTCTCTTTCTCAACTTTGGGAAAAGTTATTTTTTTTTTTTCTCCTTCTGCCTTTTTTAACATTTGAAATATAAGGAGTATTATAGTAACCATGGTATCCTGATGACATAATGGTTACCATGAGAACAAAGCTGAAACAGTGTCATCAGAGCCCCTTCTCTCTGCTCTGTGTTTTTATATTTAATAGAGATGGCCAAACTGCTGCCACCCAGCCTGGCCAATTCTATCCTCCTTCACTTGGGTTTCAAAACTTGTAAAAGCAAAACTGCCCTGCACTGCTGCCTTCCACCTTAGCACAGTTAGTTTTGTTTCAGGGCAGGAGTGCCACCAGCTTGTAAGATAAGTCTGTAGAGCAGCCAGGTAAGAGGATAACTGTGTTGTAGCAGATTTCCATAAGTCAGTGGCATTTGTCATGCCCCTAGGACATACTCCAGTATAGCCTCTGGCCATGTGTAAAATGGCAATTCTTAGTCTTTGCTCACCAGACAAATCAGATTTTAAATCATGTTTACTTAACTGTGCCAAAAGATTTCTTTGCTAACCTGTGCAGGGCCTCTCAATGCACGACTGTCTGTGGTCCACTCCTGCAATAAGCTCTGCCCAGAGAGTGCTTTGCACCCACAAAGGGATCTGCTGGCTTCAGGGGCTACCAGCGAAGTGCAGAGATGTATTATACCCAGCCTGTTATCGAACAAGAGTGCTAAAGCAGGCACCAAGACTCAAGACAATGCTGTGACTCAAGTTGCACACAATTTATCTTTATGAGTGCTCCTGAGTGCTGGCAATTCAGAAACTAGTTCAGATTCTCTGTTACCATCAGTCTGACTGCTGTGAACACCAAGTGGTGCTGAGCTCTGTGGCCAGCACACCCCATTGCTACGGGGCAAAGAGACACTGCTAAATGCTGTACCCAGAGGGTAGCTCCAGCCTCTGATAAGCCAAAGCTATCCCCAGTTAGTTTCCTCAGAGAAGCTCCTCGTTCTTTCATTGCAAGAACCGCTGGACATGACTCACTGCATATTGTTTGTTCATTTTGCTATATATATTTCCCAAATGCTATTTTAAGTCACATTTCTCCCTTATGCTCCTACCAAGTTTACTGCATGAAAACAACCCTCTAATTTTCATTTCATATTTAACCAAAACAAATGTGGCGTGGCTCTGTTCACTTCAATAAAGCTATCTTGATTTATATGATGCATACACATACAAGAAAAGCGGTTAGAGGGGAAGGCATGGAAAGAGGCCAACTGAGCAAGCAGCATTTCATACAAAGCTCCCTGCATTCTGCCTGTTTAAACAAAATGTTTCCACACCAACCCAAGTCAGTTCCTGCCGATGGCTCACATACATCTCATTCCTCCTCTAACCAGAATCCACTGCATAGGCTCTTCCTGAAGCTTCTGGCCACAGTTTCTACTGTAGACTGCTTTTAGTACCCACTACCTGACTTCTTCACCCCACTGTTTCACGCAGTTCTTCCTGTTTCCGTGCCTTATCCTTACATTCCCTTCCTGGAAAATCAGGATACAGAGTCATTGTCAAAGGCTAACTGCAAAGATTCCCTCTAAAACCACAGAATAATTCAGGCTGGAAGGGACCTCTGGGGGTCCTCTGGTCCAATTCCTACTAAAAGCAGGATCAACTTGGAAGTTACATGAGGTTGCTCAGGGAGTTGTCCAGCTGAGTTCTGAGTACTGCCATGTATGGAGATACCACACTCTCTCTGGACAGCCTGTGCCAGTTTTTAATCACGTTCACTGTGGAAGTTAAAGTAGTCATAATTCCCTTATTTCTGGTCAGAATGTAGCTCTTGCTACAACTTAAGAGTACTTGCCTCCTGTTCTTTTGCTATGCAGTCTGATTCTGTCTTTATTACTCAATGTTAGGTAGGTGAAGACAGCACTATGATCCTCCCTTTGCCTTCTCTTCTAGGTTAAAAAAAACCAAAACAAAACCAAACATCTTGGCACTCTCAATCCCTCTTTGCAGCAGCACATTCCGGCTCCTTAGGGACCCAGTTTGTTAATCTCTCTCTTGTACAGGGAGACACAGAACTCCAGATGCTGCTTCACAAGTACCTCACAGAGGGGAGAAATCACTTCCTTCATGTGCTGCCTATGCTTTTGCTAATATAACCTGGTATGCAGTTGGCCTTCATTGCTGCAAGACCACACTTCAACTTGTCATACACTGGGACTCCCACATCCTCTCCTGCAAAGCTGCTCTCTGGCCAGATGGTCCCCAGCTTGTACTGTCACATGGGGTTACTCCCATGTAAGAAATACAACAGATGCAGTAGGGCATAGCTCAAAGTCAAAATAAACATAACTATATATGCAATAGTTTAGGATTTTTGGAATAAGCTTTTGCAGAAAAAAACACCAACAAAACAAAACAACTAACCCTCCATTACTGGAGGACCTGCTCTTGGTAGTTTGAGGACACTTGGACAGAGTAAGTCCATCTCCATCACTTCTTCCTTGCCTTACCTCAGAACACGAAAGAGATAGGGAGATATGATCTGACTTTGAGGCCAAATGTAAGCTGGCCCTAATATGGTTTGGAGGAGCCTTAAAGAAGTGTGGATATGTTCACTTTGTATGACCTCACCTACCTGATGCAGAGCTACTGAGCTGAGCTGGAAACATTTCTCCCATCAGTGCACAATGGACTTCATCAGCTCTATCCGCTGTCTCTGGTTAGCCTTCTCGCTCTTTTATTCTATCATCTCTGCATGAGATCTGTCCTGCTTAAAAAAAGACATAGGCTGAAGTAATCAAGAGAGGGAAAAGAAATATAAAAGCCTGCCAGGTTCCACTGGACTCTCCCTACTGGAAGCAGGATTAATCCTTTCCTTACACTGCAAAGTGAGGAAAAAAACCTGATGCAGCCCACGTGTATCACCGCAGCCAGATCTGGTTAATTTGAAAGAACTGAGCCATTCGGGAGTGAGGCCCAGAGCTGCTCCATTATTTTTTAACTGCTACTTTCCCCCAAGACAACACAAGCTCACTAGGGAATGTGTTGTTCTAACTGCTATGTTGACAATGGGACCCTCCTTCTCTTTTTAAAAGGAACAACTGAGTGGCAACAAGAAGCGTCAGAGCTACAACTGAACAGCTCATCATTCTTCTACAGGCATCACCTTGGTCTTTGGAGAGGACTTTCACTGCACAAAGCTGCTCCTACCCTCTCAGCCACAGAGCCTAAAAAAACTCCACAAAGATTACTCGCAATGGTGCCTGTGTTGCCACAAGGCTTGCTCTCAGATCTATGGAGAACTGAGCTGGTGTTAAGTCATGGTTGCTAGTGCACATCAGCTGTTTTTCAGCACAGGAAATACAAAGAAAAGAAGCAAACTCGCCAGTGCACCCCAGGTAACATTTTGACCTCAGCATGTCTATCTTGTCATAAAATTAAAAACTGCACTGACTTTTTACCTCCAGAAGGCTGATTTGCATTTATGAACCTGAAGTTTTAAAAAAATTTATATCTCTGTAGCAAAATCAGCCCCAGAGAGCAGTCTCAACCCACAGCCCTCATCCACTAACCAGAATTTCACCAAAAGCAGCATGTTATGAGGCCCTGACTGCTCTTTGCTGCAAGCAGTTGGAAGGTCAAAAGGGAAATAACAACAAAAGTCCTTTAGAAAGCAGCTGGACTAGATTTTCTAATGACTTCCAGAGCCATGAAATCAAACGAACATGTAGCATTAGCAAGGACACAAATATGGCAATGTACCAACTTAAAATGTTACAAATCCCCAGCTATTCCCACCTTAGCCCTTACCCAGGATCCTTCACCTGCTCCAACAGCTGCCTCAGACACAGCTTAGTACAACTGCTTCATTCTCAGCAAGATCAAACTTTAACCCAAATTTCAGCTATAGTCTCTGCTCTACAAGCACATCAGTGGATCCCCCAAAATTATTTAGGTAGCACCTTCTGAACACTACTTCAAACCCGTTTCATCAGCTGTGCTTCACCCAAATATCAACCCTGATCCCAGCTGTAACCCTAACTCAGCAACCTCTGCCTGCCTAGCAGAAAGCTGCTACCAGTCAAGGCTGAAGTCCCCAGCATAGCTGGCAATAAACCCAGCTGAGTGGTCATTGAATCTCTAACCTTCATCCTCAGCCTCATGTCTGAAGTTAACCTCACCCCAATCTCACAGTTAAACCCTTCCTAATTGTGGCAGGCTAGTGACTTCTGCCTTCCCCAGCACAGATTCCCTCTGACTGCCCTCCACAGACTCAAGCCAGGCTCTAACCCTGCTAGATCCTGACTGGCAGGGTGACAAACACTAGAACAAACCCTAATGCCAGACTGCAACCAGCCTAAATTCAAGCTCATAATGCCCTCATGGCTCAGCCATATACTCAACCCTAAATGTTGGCCCCTTTTCTTCTGACATAATTTTAACAGAGAGTAGCTGGTTCACTGATTGCAATGTGGTGTCTGCAGCGAGCAGCTGGCAGAGTACAGGGTACCCAAATTTTGCTATTCTAAATCAGCTGGGGCAGATTTGGGCTGTTTTTCAGGAAAAAAAAAAAAAAAAAAAAAGGCAGAGAACCACATGCAGCAGCACATGTGGTTTTAATGTCATACCTTCTGCACTTTGGTAAGCCCAAGAAGCAAAATGGTTTCTCAGAGTGAAGCCCTGCTGCCTCTCAACTATTCACTGTTGCTGGCCCTGTCCCCCTGCAAAGCTACCGTGCACGCCACAGCAAGGAGTGGCAGATGGCTGGTACGGTAGCTAGGAGCATTTGGGACTGAGGAGAGAGAATTCCCTGCTCCACTGGAGTCTTTCGGAACTCTAACAGGAGTTCCCATCACAGGCTTATTCCAGGTTTTCATGCTACTGGCTTTTGGGAAGAGGATATTGAGCTAGTCCAGTAGTAACTGATAAGTCCAGTTCTGCCACTTACATCAAACTCTGACTCACCCTGCACTGATACCAACTCACAATTCTCTCTTAATTGGGAAAATCACTAGGATAGTACTCACTGCCAGAATTCTGGGTCATAAAGTCATTCTCTGACTCAGAAGAAGGTTTCCAACAGCTGTGGCAGTGATACGTACTGAAGGTGAGTCATGTTGAACTATTAGCACAAACTTAAGAACCGTACAAAACAAATACATAACGAATTGCACTGACCCATCTAAATTATAATCTTACATTTGTTATTCTGTAGCAAAGGATTTGATGCTTTATTGTGCATTCAGCTTCCAGGAATGCAAAATTTAAAAAATAAAGTTACTAAGGCACTTATCATATGAATCCCAAGCAGCTTTTTAAATTCAGAGGCTAAACTTTTAGCTGATATAAATTTTCTGGCAGGCATTAAATTTGTGGAGGCATACTGATTTAAAACAACTCAGAATCTGATTCTAGATTCATGGGATGAAAACCCATGTTTATCAATTACGTAACTGCAAATGCAGATAGGTCTCAAGTGCAGCATGCAACGTATCTAACAGCATATAACAAAATATGCCACGCATACTTAGAAGTGGAAAATGCCTTGTTCAATTTAAGTTGTAGGAGAGATTTAGATAGATAGATAAATACTATTGGGTTTTCCAGTCAAGGATTCCAATAAATAAAATAAAGAAAGTACATAAAATATTAAGTAATTAAAGGAATTACTGACCTTCAGTGAATGGATACTGAAGTAATTTCACTGACTTCGTAGGCCCCCATTACCTGAACATTTAATCCTTTGACTCTCCACTAAGTCAGGCTAGTAAAACATGTCACAAGTCAAACTCAACAATATTCATGCCAAAGCACTGGGAAAACCTCTGGTCTCCAGCCAGAGGTGGTGAAGTATTTGTTTAACAAGTTACAACCTTTTTATGGACACCTGGTATGAGGGATAAAAGGATTACAAGGCTACCCCACAGTACCAAGTAATCACTAGAAAAACCAGGTGGGCTTAAAGCAATCTTTGAGAGCCTTTCCTGTCTCCTATGACTTCTGGACACGAGTCCCAGTTCAGGTATTAGGTGCTGGGTTTTTATCACTATGAGTTGCCTTTGGTGGAGCAAAGTAGGTTTACAGGAGATGAGGAATCAGCCACGCTACCTACATATCAGGCCAGGGTCACAGCTCTGATTTGAGAAGGCATCAACCTTCCACCCTCTGCCCCGAGCTTTTTCACCCGACTGGAGCTGGCGACAGGAACATTCTTCATCCACTTTTCAGCAGCTAAAGCGTTCGGACTAAGCCATGGGGACTCCCGAGTTCTAGCCCCGGGAATATGGGGCCTGAGTGGCGGGAACAAAGCCCTGAGGAGGGGCAGCTCTGTCCTAAAATGGCCTCTGGGCCCCCTCAGAAGAGCCATTTAGGGCGGGGGGGCGTTGGCAGCCTGCGCCCGTCGGCTCCCGCCCCCTCAGGAGCCA
>NW_010332629.1:0-39831 GCF_000700745.2 Antrostomus carolinensis | reverse complement strand
ACACTGTTGGCTCATGTTCAACTTGCCATTATGCTCCCAGTGTTTTAATCTGAACCTTATTGCAGTGGGAGCTGTCAGTGGCCTTGGAAGAAACCACAACTCTGAAGATGTGCTAGGACAGGAGCTGTTTTGGCAGACCTGGATAAGCAGCTGCGGGGGGATGATGTCTCACCCAGGAGGCACAGTCACCACACATCCCCAGGCAGAAGGTCAGGAGACCCCCCGACAACTCACATCCTTGCCCTGCTCCCTGCACAAACCTGGATGTCCTCCCTGCAGAGCTGTCCCTTTGAGAAGGTGACATTCTGGTTAGATTTCTGGCTGAAAATTCCCACATTTTTATTTCTCTCACAGAAAGTCCAAAGTTTCCAAACCCAGCAGGTGCCTTCACAGACAGTGTCTGGAATTACCAGTTTTGTTTTCTGCTGAAATGTTGTTTTGAGAGGAAATTTCTGCCTGGCCGGAGCACTAAGATGACAGCTCTTTCATGAGGTGGTTTCTCTCCTTTCTGAGAATGGCAACACCACCATGGCTGGGAGAAAGTGAGCATAACCATGCCATGGGAGACTGAGCAGAAACCACAGCTGGCACCTCTTCTGGGGTGGTTTGCTCTGTAGCCCAGCACACCCCCATGGAACTCTTGCCTTGCTTACCCTCTGCAGGCTCATACCCTGGGGCTTGGACCAGGCTGCATTCAGCACTCAGCAGAGCTCAGTAGTGCTGACTTCCCTTTGCTAGTAATGAAACAAGTTTGAAAACTCAGTGAAACGGAGAATTAATCCTTGATCTTCCTGAAGTGGAAGGCATCACCCTGAAAGTCTTCTGCAGGCACTTTCCTGCCTTGTCACCTTTATATCTGACCTCTGCACACTCTCACTTACAGGTGGCCAAGGTGGAGTCATCCCCTGGGGCACAGGGACTGCTTTCCACAAGTGTCCATGAGTTAACCAAATGCAAGCAAAGCCCAGCTGCTGTTCTTACACAGACAGGTCTGGAAGATCATGGGATGATTAAGCACCTTTTCTAATCGGACAATACTCACTATATCACATATAGGACCCAGAGGGGGAGAAAACAGCCCTGCCTCCATCCAGCACCCATCATCCTCCTCCTCTTCCTAGCACTGCCTGCCCTGGGATGCCTCATCTTCTCAATCCACACTCTTCTAATCACATTCCTTTTATGTAAGGTTTATATATTTACAGCCTTAACTCTAGGCTGAACAAAGTTTTTTCTACAGGAGTATACTTGTCAGTCCATCTGTCATAGTAACAATTCCCCATCTCCTGGCTGTCAGAGAGCCTCAATAAGCTGTGCACTTGCAGATTTATGTGTTGGTAATAACAAAGTAACATGGCCCAGACTGCAAAATGTAATTTCCTGCAGAAAAGTACAATGTGACCTATTCCATCTCTCTACCTGTTGGTAACATTTATAGACCAGCTATCACCATCTTGTCTAGGCAGAAAGGGTCAAGTCCATGTTCCAGAAAAGTCACTGATAAGCTCCCTGATATGTTGAAATTTGCACTGGGTCCTGGATAAGCCCTTGGATTTGTTCTCCCTCTTCCTCCCTCTCACTGACATGTCACCAGTACATCTCAGGAGTGAGGGCCAACTGGGCTGTACTAACAGGAGCACAGTCAGCAAATCATGGGAAGTGGTTATTGCCTTGTACTCAGTACTTATTAGACCACATCTAGAATACTGTGGCCAGTTTTAGACCCACCAGTGATGGATATTGATCAACTGGAGGGAGTTCTTTAGAGGGTCACCAAGATGGTCATAGAGTTCAAACACTTTTCCTGGCAAGGAGAGGACATGGGAATGGGCTTTGTTCAGCCTGGAGAAGGGAAGGCTTTGGGGACATGTCCTCCTAGCAGTTTGCCAGTACCTTTGAGAAGGTCATCAGGAAGATAGAGCCAGGCATTTCACAGTAGTGCAGGGTGGAAAAACAAGAGACAGTGGACATAAATTTTAACAGGAGAGGTTCAGAATGGATATAAGGAAAATTTTCTCCCAATTAGGACAGTCAATCAAAATAAGCTGCCCAGAGGAGCTGCAGCATCTCTGTTCTTGGAGGATTTAAAGACCTAACTGGAGAAAACCCTCAGCAGCCTGGTCTGATTTCATTGCTGATGTTGGTGCAGCTGCACCACAGACCTCCCAAGGCCCCTTCCAAACTGGGTTATTCTGTGATTCCCTGACTATCATTAGTGAGCACCGTTTTCTGAGGTGACTGAAAAAGTCAGGCAGACCATCTCAGCCTACTTAGCTGGATGGTGGGATCAACATGGACCTGTAGAAGTCAGGCACATACCAAGGGCTTCTTCTGTTTCCACAGATTGAAAACAGATGACTGCCACAAGCTGCTGCTTCTGCGTGCATCCAAGATGGCTGTGGTACAGCAGTGAAAAAACACATGGAAATGTGACCAAGGCAACATATGTGATTCAGGCATGACAGCTTCTTCATGTCAAAACAGATCAGTGTATAATCCCAGTAAAAGTTCAAACCTAAAGTAGTGGTTCCGTCAAAGGTACTAATCCAGTCTAGATACTGTTCTGCAGAGCAACCCCAGTGTCCAAAAGAAAATGGACTGCAAGCTTCTTGGAGACGTAGAGTGAAGACATCATCATGCTGGTAACAGTGTTGTGCAGAAGCAGTACCGCTCAGGATCCAGGGTCAGCTAAAGAGTGAAGCAGCACCAGCTAAGCAAATCACAGCTCGAGAGACAATAAATGTGGTTCCTGAGACATCCCCTGTGTACAATATATCCAGGGCTGTTTTCCAGGATATGCACTGTGTGCATGCAACCTTACAGGATTTGGCTGCAGGGGTTTGGGCTGTTAGAATGGACAGAGCAGGTGGGAACAGCTTCACTTAACTGAACAGAAGACATTAGTGAGCCAAGGGGCTCTGGAGACCTGCAAAGAGAGGCAGAACAGCCTCCAGGCACAGGCAATACTTTACCAAGATAACAATGGATTGCATGTTGAGTGCAGGCTGTGCATTTTAAAGACTGATAGGGACAGGGACTAATGATTTCTTTATGGCTATGTAAACACATGCGTATACATGTGCAGTTTCCGATGTGCCTGTGGGTGTGCCTGGCTGCACATGTGTGGTTATTGGCAAGTCAAGGTGGGTGGCTGTGCAGGCTCTGTGCACACAGGGTTGTTGGAGCCATCGCAGAACTACTTGTCTTGTAACCATGGCTAAGCATCCTGCAGCAAAAGAAGCAAAAGCAGCCCAGCTTATTTCCTTCTTGCAGCCTCAGAGTGTAGCCGACCATCTGAGGAGAGATGGCATCCCAAAGGAAGATTACAGTTTATTAAGGGGTTACTGGTGGGAGTCACCTCTTTTGAGTACATACAATTGTGAGAAAGCTTAAGGCTGGGTGATTGCAAAAAATGAGGTTGGAGCAATAAAAAACATCCTGCAGTTCCCTGCACTATTGCAGCTTCATGTGGAAATTACCTTTTTCGCCCAAATTACAACAGTTCCAGTTCCCTACTACCCAGACACGAATGTTGGGGAAGCACAGGAAACAGGAAAAGAGCAAAACAGGAAAAGAGCACTGGGCTGAACTGGACTGAGAAGACACCCCACACTGCAGACGTGCCCAGATGGTGCTTTATTTCCTAGCAGAAAGCTCTCATATGGTGTGGTTTGTGTGACTGCACACACACCTGGAGCACAGCTGGGAAGCTCAGGCTCTGCTGAGTCCAAGGTGCTGCCTCTGCTTTCTGCTTGCAAGCTCTTGTCATGTGGCAGGTCCTTCTGATTGATCACCAAGGTATTTTGGTTTTCTTTGCAGAAAATGTGGTTGGGAGTTTGATTTTTTTACTGTGCATAGAGAATACTCTTGGTCTTGTCACTGGTCAACAAGCTATCAGGCAGGATTTGCCAAACATGCATCCTTAGACTAGACCCTCATTAGTGCTTCCTCAGCAGACCTGATGAAAAAGCCTCTGTGGTGTCTCTAGAGGAGCTGTGGAGCCCGTGCTGGCGTGGGCTGAGCTGAGCTGAGCTGAGCTGAGCTGAGGAGGTCTGGTTCCTCTCCAGTGCTAACAGGAGAAACCGAATGGCAGGTAGAGTGGAAACGGCTCCAGAGCAGCTCAGCAGCAAGCCTTCCTCATACCTGGTTACGTTAAAACAGAATAAGGCAAAATATGGTTCCTTACTAGCACCCTCCAACCCCTGATACTTTGTCACAAGTCTGATTAAAGCATTTTCATTTCAATGGGTTTGAAACAAAACTCTGGTTTCAGATGTCTCCCTTTAAGCTAAACAGTGCTGTTGTGTTTTCCGTATCTGTGTCTTCCTGCTTTGGAAAATGCAGGTTTTCTGTCAAAAATCATGAACTGAACATGGATATTAAAAACATCCACATGGATATTTTTCAACACTACATCTTCAGGGCTGTGGCTGGTTTCTTCCTCTGCCATCTAGAAAACTCCCCAATGACTCCAATCTCTCTCCTCCGTATGAGAGGGAATATATTACATCTCAAAGGCCACAGCCAGCCAGGGACACCAGTGGTGAAAGGAGACCAAGAGCATGAGGCAGCAGAAAGGATAGAGTGTCTATACGCCTCTAAGATTTTTCATGGTGTTAAATGTCTGGACCTAGTGTGTGACCAGAGCCCCAGAGAGTACCCCTTGACTTCTACTTCCAGATAAGACACAAGACCCCCACAGAGCAGAGCACAGATGGGTGATGGGAGCACAACTCGGTGGGTCCCCTGCCAGCGTCTGCACTGTCAGATTTGATGGGACCGACACTACAGGAGAAAGAGACAAAGAAAATCAGAGTCTGAGCTAGCATCATGCATCAGAAATAATCGCAGCATTGACTGCTGCTGATCCCCAGAATGGCTGAAGCTGGAACAGGGGTTAAGAGAAAGGAAGAAATAATCACCTCAGCTCTTTCATTGATTTCCCAACAGGTCCTGTAGATGCATGCTCAGTTTTAGAGCATTAGAGGAAGTGGTAGTGGACGTGCACTCTTCAGATAAAGTCTGTCTTAATAACAAAGGGAACAAATACCATTATTTGATGAATCTCATCCACTTCACATGTTCTGCAAAAGACAATCTTTTTCTGTCCCTTGGCCAACCAAGTTTTAAGATCCCTTGCCATGCATGGCTCATCGTTTCCTCTCAGCACCTTAAGCAAAAGGTCTGTAGGGAGAGGAGTGTGATCATTCCCCATGGCAAGACCTGTTGGAGCAATGCCTTGTAGGGCTGAGCTGAGACGTTCAGGAGTGGGTAACCCTTCAATGTGGATTTGTTAGTAGTGGAGGAATCAATTGATCCTGGCTGTAACCACTTGTATTTCCAGTAGGAAGATGGAGATTGCCAAGCACCACAATTCTGAATCACTCAGCAGGTGAAATAGATGCCAAATGTGACAAGAGTAGTGGCATTAAATGCTTGGCAGGTCCAGCAGAGCTCTGAGCCGAGGTCTCAGTCCAGCTCAGGTCCACAGATCTGCAGGGTCACAGTCAGGAAGCTCAGACTATGTAACAGAGGGCAAAATCTTAATCCAGATCTTGTCTTCCACACATCTCTTCTTTCCAGGAAACTGTCACAAGAAGGGAAGAATTGGCCACTTCTCGAGACAAGTTAAACCCTCACTTTTAAAAGATTTTCCAGACTTTCTATGTCTTGCTTCATGATCCTGGACACTAAATTAGATCATTTTCTGTGCTACCAAAGAGCCCTCTACTGTCAGAAATCTCCCTCCCCGTGTGAGATGTTGATCACATATGCTCTTTAAAAATCTCATCAGTTATCTTACAAGGTCCAGGGTTGCTGGCCTCAAAATCGCATCCCATCTCCATTGAGGGTGATCCATTTCTTTTTATGTAGCTTTTCCCTAATTTTTGTAGATGGATACATTCATTCCTGTTGTGCAATATTGATTCCCTGAAATCTTTACACTTCAAAACCCGACTGCTCATTGCCTCGTGGATACTTGTTTAAGCAAGTAACCCGTTAGTAGGCAAGGTCCCACCTGGGCCACAGCAGCTTTCTGTAACCATGAACATCATCAGAGACCCATGGGCAGCAGTGAGTGGGAGTCTGCTGGGCTGAAAACCCAAGTCAACAACTGACTATGCACTGCCTCATCTCCCTCCTACGTTTTGGAAGGGAGGAGCTGTGGAAGCTGTCCTCATCCCTCACAAACACCATGCATGGGGGAAGGGAGCTATATTTCCATTCTTCTGTTGACTGTGATATTTGGCAAACAGGCCAAACTTCATCTTCCTCTTCTTCGTGTTCCTCCTTGCTGCACGGCCTCTCTTGGTGATGACAGGCATCACACAGCAAAGAGGACAGAAGGAACTACTCTGATATGACCTTCCGACCCAAGAGCAGACTAACGATCCGGCAATGTGACAGCAAATCAATGGGCCTGATTAATTAACTCCTAATAAGTTAATCTGAGCACTGAGGCAGAGAGAAGGCCTCCTGGTGAAAGCAGCCCTCTGACGCCTTGCAGGCAGAGGAAGGAAATCGATTCCCTGCCTGCCCCATTTATCACAGTGAAGCAAAGAGTTTCATTGAATAACAGCACTGGATGGATGAAATGTCCCCGTGTCATTGGATGGAGAGGTGTGTGGGCCTGAGCTCACGCTGCTGAAGGGTTCTGGAGCACTTCTTCCCTGTGTGGATGATGAAGTGATATATAAAAGGAAAGATGTGAAAAATCAGAGAGGAAAGAAACTTTAACAGTGCAGGAGAGCCTCTTTCCATGAGGCACTGCGGGAACTGCCAGCAATGCCCTGAACGTGATCAGTACTCACATCGCCCTCTTCACTCATGTTGTTGGACCTGTAGTTTCTGAAATTGGAGGAGAAGGGGATTACTGCAAACAGTCTGATTAGTCTGCTGTCTCAGAGGACAGTTTGAAGATCGAGAAGCAGCTCAATTTTCTGAGAAGTTCTGGAAGACAAGATCTGGCAAAAACACAGAGCCCACTGGAGGTGCTTCAGCAGGGAAGCACGTGTCTTCTCTGCTGCCAGTTCCCTGATGTGAGCAAGCACTGAGCAGGCAGGACATCCTGAGTGTGAGGAAATGATGCCCATGATTTGATGTTACCATTGTCACATCCTGGGACTCACAGGAGACCCTGCCACCACCCTGCACATTCCATGTGCCCTTTGCTGTCTTTGGTGTGAGGAGAGTGGAATGACATCATGTGAATGGGGCCATCTTATGCACTGCATGTACACCTAGAGGGCCTGGACACATGTCAATCAGGTTCCACTCAGCTTTGCAGGCTGACACCCAGGATTCAGGGCTCACAGGAACCTGTGTCCTCTTTGCATTGCTCAGTTCTCTTCTCCCAGAGCTGAAAGGGAAGACCATACATTTCCACTTCACCGCTCAAATGAGCTCTATGGGACACTTCTAAGCAATTTTTGACAGTGGGGTGGGGACACAGAAGGTGCCTGATCCCCTGAATGCATCCCTGTCTCCTCATTAACATGGCCCCCACTCTGCAGCATACAGCAGTGGGGCATGAAGGAGCAGGGATCTCCGCGACCTCTGAGCAGATTGTTTTCACTTTCAGGATGAAAGCAGATTTTCCCCTGCTGTCATTGACCTTTCTTGATTACAGTCTTTTCCTCTTCTTCCTGCCCTTTCTTCTCCAGCTCTCTGCTTGACTTCCCTGCACTCCCTTCTGCTCCTCCCCAGGAGCCATCCTGCCTGATTTTGACTCAGGTGCTTCTTTTGTCATCCTCAGACTCCAGTGTCCCCCACAAGGGATGCAACAGACCCCTGGCATCCTGCTTGCCCTCCCACACCTCTTAATTTAATTCACAATCCTGGCTTGACCAGAAGAGCCAGTCAATCATCTTTATCCTTTCCTTTGTCCCTAACTCTGGTGCTGTGCTCTCCTCTTTGAGCATCACCATCATTAATCACTCCTATCCTCTCCCCTGCCAGAGTGTCACTCTGGGCTCATCGGTACATTCAATTTATGGGGCTCCAACAAGCTGCTCTGTTTTGGCTGAGTTGTCCAGGTGTGTGCGCGGTAGCAAATACACGGTTAATCAGCTTCACAGAGCCCTCTTCTGTTCCTAGGAGACATAGACAAAATGCAACACTATCTGCCCTCTCCCATCACTTTCCTTTCTCCTTTTTCTGCAGAGTCTTCTTCCAGGTCTGCCTTCTGCCAGCTCTCTTCTACTCTATTGATTGCTCCCACAGCTTTTCCTTTGGAAGATCTTTTTCGTTCCTTTGTGAAGTTCCTCATGGCTCTAGCCCTGGTTCCTTCTCTTCTTCCCCTACACCTGATCTGCAACCACACACAGTGGACTCACATATCCAGCTCTGAACAGCTTCCTTTCACCTTGAGCAGAAGTTTTATCTTGTGTCTTTAATGTCTCCTAACGGACAACTAGGCATCACCCAAGCTGATTATCACCTTCAAACTCATCATAAAACTCTTCTTCACCACCTGCCTGGTTAGAATGGACTGCCCCAGGAGATGTCTGTTTCTCCCACTCCTCATATGGAGGAGATTATCTAGACAGTTCCTTTTCAGAGAGCTGGGGTTCACAGAGATGAATCCCAATCCCCATATGCAAACAGAGATTTAATGTGCCATGACTAATGCACTGTAAATTCATAGCCTGGCACCCTGCATGCCAGCTTCTCTACACAGATCTTTGATGAAATCTAATGTTTTGTGATTGCAATGTCAAGTGCAGGCTTTAGAGTACAGTATAAGGTCTGAAATCGGTCTGGTGGACACTGCAGCATCTGGGTGAAGAATGTGCTTTTACAAAGAGCATTGTTTGATTTAGCCATTACAGCAATAATCTTTTAATAATTCACTTTTTCTGTGAGTTGGTGAATGGCTGGTAAATTTGACAGACTCCTTCACTCATGTTTTTGTTGTTAACATTCAAAGTATTTAATTATTTGCACTATGTCTTGCGTTACTAGTTGAATTAACTTTTTTTTTTTTTACATACATAACTTGCACTTCTTAATCAGGATTGTCACAGATAGCAACCAAGGCATGTATAGAGAGGCTTTGTGGTTGAACAATCATTCAAATTAAACTGCTTTGTAAATATCAGGATGTTTAAAAAAAATATTTTAATATGTAAATTCTTGTACAGAGTGTCAAATATCTATGAACAGGAATGAACCACATTCAGGGTTTTGTCTTATAAAATTATTCAGGAACATTTTTTTTTTTTTCCTGTTTTATGTAAATCCAGCATGCTCGACTGCTTGCAGAGAACATCTGTGAAGGACTCATGAAGATGAGCTCATCAGAAGCTCCCTTTTAAAGTGAATAAATATCCAAGCAACCCCTCACCCATTATTCACTCAGCTTTTTACACTGCATTCAAAAATAAAGATACAGAAAAGTCTTCAACAAGCCATCTAAGAGGGCTGGAGATCCCTTGGATCCCTCTCTCGATGCTGGTAACTGCAGCATCTCCTTGTGCATTCAGGGACAGAGACCATATGTTGCTTGTTCAGTGCTTTTGATTTGTTACTCCACCTTCCTCATGTTTTCATTATATCTTATTTCAATTTTTAACAGGACAACATGTCTTAACGACACACTCAGTTACCCTCTGTTCAGCACCAGCGATCACAGACGCCAGTCACTGGTCCAGTGAATAAAAACCAGACACGATGCCAACGAACTCAGTGCTGTCATTTGAGAGAAAGAAGACACACAAGTCACACAGTCACAGCCCAGCTGGGCTGGCCAGTCCACACTGTGTGTGTGAGCCCACAGGAGGTGGAGTGAGTGTGCTGTGTCCCTGGCTAAGCCAGTCACTCACTGTGTCCCAGCTGCACAGGCAGAAGTCACACCAGAGTGAGCACATTATGGGGACGTGCCATCCAGGCAGTGCAATAACTCATATTACATGCATCAATAAAAGTTGTTCCTTTAGCCTTTAAACAACAGGAAGGAAAACATAAAAGCAGTTCAGATTCTGGAGATACTACTGTCTCCATGGATTTAATAGGGCTCCAGGCAGTCTTCCTTCATTAAAGTGTCTCAGGGGATAGATTAAGTGTCCACACAGTGTTTTCTGGCCTCTGAGTACCTGCTCTAGAAATAATTTCTGGCCAGTTATCTTCATGTCTCATTAGCATCTAAATCTAAACATAATGAGTGGTTTGTCTGCAGAGACTGCACACCATAAACAGACACTTCATGACCAAAACCGAGACTCTTCTGCTTTACCTGCATCAAATATGATCATTTCACTACTTATTTTGCTATTAAACAAAGTGGTAACACATGTAGATCCAATGAGCCACAATCCAGAAGCCCAGCATCACCATTAATGGTTTCAGGGAACACCTGCTTGAAGGGCATTTAACCTTCAGGACAGGTCATTTTGTGCTCTGTGTTGCATACACACATGCTCACACTCGCCATGCGTGGAGATTATGGTGGTGACTGTGTGGCATGCAGGCAGGTTTCCAAACGCTTCCCTGTCTCAGCTCTGTTTAGCTGTTCCTGCCACCTCAACCACAGGCTGAGTCCTCCTGGGTCCTGAAAAGGGTGGTTCAAGCTCCCTGAGCCAAGGTGGCACACTGGGAACACAAGGACCACCAAAGGTATCGGTTACTCTATTTCTCCTTGAAGTTTTTAGGGGCCAAACATGTGACTGAGCCATCTGACCTGTCTGAGATGTGTGTGAGGGTCCATTTTGAGCATTTTGATGCAGAAACAAAGGCAGTTCCCAGGAAGCAGTTCATCTCAGCTAGAAATGTTGTGTAGTGCATAGGGAATGGTTTGAGTTAAGTCCTTAGTTCATTAGAAATTTAAGAAAGAAATGTAACTTTTCCAGATACTTCTTGATTTCCATCTCCTTCATATCTGTACGTGTGTGAAGCATTTGAAAACAAACATCACAGTAACTTTCTTTCTCTTTCCAGCTTTTGAAGGAAAAGTTTGATTAGTTTATAATTTTGTACATATGCCTGCCTCTTTCCTCCTGTACTTCTCCACAGGTGTGTTTGTACACAGAAATAATATAGAAGGGAAACACAGTTCAAGAAATTAACTTTGTAGTTGGTTTTGAAGAGAACCAAGCCTTTAGCCTCACTTCTCCACTGGGGTGGGGAGATAGACAGCCTGTGGCCGTGCTCTCTGATCTCTCTCTAACTGCATAATCACAGCAGAAGTAGCAACTGTCATCTTCATCCCACTGCGTATTTTAATGTTTGTTTTTCTTATTCTTACAATATCCCACAGAGGCAATTAAACAAAGCAGGGAATTAAGGAGGACTCACAGCGTGTCTGCATTTCCACGAGGGCATTCTTAATGATGGCTTCCTGGCTGAGGTCTTTGCTGGGTCTGGGCTCATCGCTGCTCTTGAGGAAGACTCTTCCATATGTCCTTGACAAGGCACAGCCTTGTCCCACCCTCCCTGTCAGTGGGACCAACTACTGTTGCTGTGTCACATTTTCTCTGAGGTGCTTTGCAAACATCAAAGCTGTGGTTATAGAAAGACCACTGCTATGGAGACAGGTTGAATGGGAGTTTGTGAGCTGCTGCCAGGTGCAGGTCTGTGGCTTCGGAGTAAGGAGAGCTTACAGCCTGCATGCAAGGGCAAGGTGGACTGAAATATTTGGAACATATCTCCATTACACAGTGTGGTGGTTTGGGTGGATTCACCCGTTTGGCTTGCAGCTTGCAGCCAAACACAGCCTGCTCTGTCACCCTCCCCCTCCCCTTGCCCAGGGAGTAGGGGAGAGAATTGAAAAGGGCAAGGAAACTCACGGGTTGAGATAAAAACTATTTACTAATTAAAATAAAATTATAATGATAACAGTGATAACAGACTATACAAATGAGCAATACACAGTGCAATTGCTCACCATCCACTGACCAATGCCTGTGCCAGCCAGTGATCCGGGAGCAGAGACAGTCCCAAAACTGAAACCCTGGAAGAGTGAGAGCCTGAGTGATCCCCGAGAGAATACCCCTGATTTCCGGTCAACCTTGGTTAATATACTGACATGAAGTGATATGATCTGGAATATCTCACTGGCACATCCAAATGCCAGTTTGGGGTTTGCTGTTCACTGCACAGTCCTCCCAGTCCCAATGCAGCTGTGAACCAGCCAAACACAATGGCCTTGAGCTCCAGCAGCAGCTAATAACATTAGTACTTTTATCAATGTTCTTCTCATAACAAGTTCTGCTGAAACTAAAACTCAGCTATGCTAACTACTAAAAAGAAAATTAACTCTATTCTAGCAAAACCAGGACACAGAGAATTCAGAAAGTTGCCCATTCTTGCCTGATTGTCCTCGGCAATGCTGCTGCTTGCTGGGCTCAGGGCTCAAGGCTGGGCAGACCTGCTTGCTTGCTCAGACCCATCCCTTGGTGGTCAACCTCACTGTGCTCCTTTGTGTACAGCATTTGCTTCAAGACGAGCCTTGAGACATTGATGCACAACAGCCACATCAACACTCACAAGCTCCAAGAGTCCCCTGACAGCAGTGGTCTTGCAGCATCACCCTCCTCCCCCCCAGCCAGTGTTTCATGCTAGCCTAGCATTTCTTATTGGCTCCTGTAGCCACACTGATGAGCCCCAACACACCATTTCCAGTCACTTTTACTTGCATGTGTGCTAAATATTCCAATCTGCTTTAATGGAGACTACTGGACCTGTAAGCACGGGTCTGTCAGCAATATGTCCCGGTATGCTGGCAGTATGTTTCATAGTGCCATCCTGAGGGGCCTCTTCTCACCCACTTCTCACAGCTCTGACCAAACACACTTTGCTGAAAGCACCAGCCTCCACATGGACTTTAGAGTGTGAGAAGCAGGTCAACAGACAGACAAGCCGTGGGGCTGGCAGTTGTATTTCCAGGCAGATTTGTGGCTCTGGAAGGGAGCAGTGCTGGTGCACAGGTAGCAGAAACTTTGCCAAGGTGTCCTCCTTCCCTTTCTCAGCATGTGCAGGGTGAAGGAAGCCAGTGCCTGGGATAGGGTATCAGGGGTGGTTCATTGGTTCTGTGAACTGTATCTTGGCATATTTTTTCCTCCACAGGAAAAAAAAATCTACCCTTCTCCAGGATGGTTCATTTTTACAAAAATCCTTTGGCCTAAATGTGGACATTCTTGTCCCAGTGTTTTTTTTCCAATGGAAATTTTTACTGCTGGGGTGGAGGCACAGACTGGCCAGTTCAGACTGTCCATTTCCCTGTGCTGCTGAGAGCCACAAAGGCCCCACACAGCCCAGCCACTGTGGCTGCAGGACAGGCTGAAACTTTGCAGCCATCAGTGCCAAAGAGCAGCCACCTTGCTTCAGAATCTGAGTATTTCCAAGTGATGTTTCAGTCTCCCAGACTCTCTCTTTTCCACAGCTGTCCTTTGCCTTTTAATTTTTTGCATTTGTTATTTTCTTTACTGTAAACAGCCAGTTGCTCCTTGCCCCTATTGATCTCAGCAGCCTTGACTGCTCTTGACTCCAAATTCCCCAGACCATCAGGTGCATGGAGCCAGACACAGCCCATGAGGCTGTTGCAGCCATATCTGTCTGGACTCTGCCTGATGCAGCTGCAATGAAGCCATCACAACAAACACCGATGGGTTTTACTTCTTTCTTGTGACAGGCCCAGCTCTAGAAGACTGATGGAGAAGCATCTCAGCTGAGGAGCAGAAGAGCTGTCCCCATGGTATGAGAGCATCATTTCCCTGGTGTAACCTCGTATGTGATGGAGAGGAGCAACCACCCTGAGGGCACGTGGGAGCACAGAAAGTGAAGATTTTGTGTTGTTGGCAGGAAAATGAAGGTGTCAATGGGCAGTCCTGGAACTGTTGACTTTGCATTTTGATTGAGGTGTTTCTGTTAAAAATGTAGGCATTCCAGAAAGCAAAAAGAAAATAGAACCATTTTAGTAATAGATCAAAATCTGAGCCAGCCCTGTGACTCAATGTACCCCAAAGGAGCATCCTTCTTCATTCCACACAGTACTGCACCCTTCCATAAATAATCACAGCTCAGAAAGAAAGGCAAAGGAGACAATTTGTTCAAGAAGTGATGTGTGCAGTCCAGGCCACAGTCCAGGCTGACCATCAGTCCAGGCTTCCCTCCTCTGCAGCAGGTTTGGAGATAGCAGGCCTTCAAAGAGAGCACCATAGCAATAGACCCACCTCACTGCAGAGCTCTTCCACACTTCATTTAGCTCAGGCAAGATGTTCTACTCCTTGAATGCCACCAGATAGTTCATTCCTCGAAAGATGCTAATTACTGCTGATTGGTTTACTAGCTTGCTGCCAAGAATCCATAATATTCCTAGGAAAGGGAATGTCAGCCAGATGCTTCTTGATCTGAGACCTGCAGGGACTTAACTCTTTGTGCTCTGCAGTGTGTGAACACTGCTTAGAGCCAGGGCTGCAAGTCATCAGCACCTAAATTCAGAGTATTAAAGACTGGTGACTTCCCTGAAGAGAAATATTCAGCTCTAATATTTTTTTTTTTTTTTTTCCCAAGGATGTGCACATCCAAAACCAAGTGCTGTGCAAACACTTATTTTATAAAAGACCAGTGAGTACTTGCATTCAGTGGCTGCATTTCCAGAAACACCCTTCCCACTGCATTCTGCTTTCCCGGGGGGCTGTAGCTCCACAGAGGAAGCATAAGAGCACTGGCAAGATCAATACTGGTGTCTGATGTCAGACGGTCCCCAGGCTATACTATGTCCAGACCTTTCCCTCTGCTCCTTCCCCTGGGACAAGAGAAGCCCTGGGTGCACTGGAGCATGAACGGATCTGGAATCTGCCAGGAGCCCTGTCCTGCCCATTCCCCACTCTTCAACAACTATAGCCCTGCTCCCCTTGCCTTCCTTGCCTGCTTCCCCTTCTCCTCAAAGACAGCAGATGCTCTTCTTCTCCTTTTCTATCTCTACCCACTCTCTCTTTACATCCTAGCTTGCTTTCTTGAGCCATGCATCCCTTTCATCTGACTCCTTTAGGTCCATCAGCCTCCTGCCACACAGAGCCACCAGCTCCACACTCTTCCAGCCCAAACTCTGGGCCTCAACCAGGTCACTTCTTTCCAGGCTCAGGGATGGGGCAAAGAAATGGTGTGTAGAAGTCTTGGATTTGCTGGAGGATACAGTGGCCAAGAGTGCAATATGTCCAGAAATGACTCCTACCCTGCCCACTCAGCCAGATAAAGCCAGCTGAAAGGCCACAGCAGGTACTCTTGCTTCATCCGGGACACTTCCAGGGCTTGTTCCTAGATTTCTGAATCTCCATGGTGTCTCCTCTGAGGTGTTCAGCAGCTAGGAGTCCCACAGGAGCACCAGTGAGGCAGTGTGGGAGCAAGGTGGACCGGCTGCAACACCACCACCCTGCCTGAAGACTAGCACTCCCATTTCCCCATCTTGATCTATTTCATCTCCTCATTCTGGCTGAACAGTATAAATCTTGCTTCCAAGTGTGGAAAAGCTACTTCTCAGGAGCATTCAGATGGTGTCAGTTGTTTTCACAGAATCACAGAATCACAGAATCACAGAATCACAGAATCACAGAATCACAGAATCACAGAATCACAGAATCACAGAATCACAGAATCACAGAATCACAGAATCACAGAATCACAGAATCACAGAATCACAGAATCACAGAATCACAGAATCACAGAATCACAGAATCACAGAATCACAGAATCACAGAATCACAGAATCACAGAATCACAGAATCACAGAATCACAGAATCACAGAATCACAGAATCACAGAATCCCTTGTCCTACCATTGGGCATCACTGAGAAGAGCCTGGCTCCATCCTCATGACATTTGCCCTTAACATAGTTGTAAACATTAATGAGGTCTCCCCTCAGTCTCCTCTTCTCCAAGCTAAAGAACCCCAGCTCCCTCAGCCTTTCCTCATCAGGGAGATGCTCCACTCCCTTAATCATCTTCGTGGCTCTGTGCTGGACTCTCTCAAGCAGTTCCCTGTCCTTCTTGAACTGTGGGGCCCAGAACTGGACACAATATTCCAGATGCAGCCTCACCAGGGCAGAGTAGAGGGGGAGGAGTTTTCTACTGCTTGAGTCAATGTGCTTTGGATTTTCAGAGGGACACCCAAGACATCAAACTCACCTACCATTGGGCAAACCTCAGTCGGTGTAAGGCTTCTTCACATATCAAAAGCCAAGTCTTGTGTTGACACATGGTGACCAAGCAACTGAAGACCAATGCCTTCTATTGCCTGAGGTTTCCCAAGAGCTCATCCTCTGCAGGTGGTAATGCCATGGCTTTGAATCTTGTACTTTTGCTTAGGGTTTTTGGTAGCAGTGTATGATCTCCCCTTGCTCTCTGTACAAAGTGCAAAGCACCTTTGCCTTTCAATTGACAGTGTGCTGGATCATATCCATCTTCATAGCCACGACACTGCCAATTCACTTGGTTTCCAGCATGAACCTCACTCATTCCATGCTTTCCAAGATGTCATCCTCCACCATGTAATCGCAAACTATATTCTTTGTTTCTAGACGGTGACCTTGCATGCAGCTGTATTATACTGCACCTTGTTTGATTGCAGCTGCTGCACCAGGCAAGGCAGATTGATTGTGAACTATTTACTTCAGCTGTTCACTCTTCATTATTCACAGTATGAGATTCATCCCATAAATGAGGGAACTGGCTAGAATTGTTCTTTATTGTTTTTGTTCCCCGATCATGTTCTGAGGCTTTTATAAACAGGAGGAGGGAAATTACAGGTATTTCAAAATAGCCACACAAACATATCCTGCATCAATTTGTTTTAGTGAAGACATGTTTTCTGGAGCTGATTCAAAAATTAGACTGGAAAAAACTCTGTGATCTCCCTTTCTCGTTTCTTCCCTTTTTCAAGCTGATGAAAATTTCTTATTGAAAACAAATACCTGCATCTGAAAAATCTCCAACCACAATAAAGTGCATTTGGGTATTTTTAAGATTTTTCTGTTTATGAATAAAAAAAATCACTTTTTAGTGAAAAGCAGCCCCAGAGTGCTCTGATCTCATTTGAGTTCTCACTGCCCCTTCCTTTCCATCTGCCAACATAGTGGTAACAACCCAGCAATGTCGAGTCTTCCAGCTCCTTCTCTCTGTCGTCTATATTAGCTTCACATTTCTTGGCTTGGTCTTACAACACGGGGAATTTCCAAATGCTTTCCCATTCAAGAACAAGATACATCAGGGACTGATTCATATCCAAGAGCAAATATGAGGAGGTACATTCAGCCCTCAGCTGACCAAGGACTGCAAATGATTTGGCTATTTAAGTCATTTCTAGGAAATTAGCTGGGAGGGTGATGTTCCATCAGTGGCAGTCACAGACCCATTAAATGGCTGTGCTGCTTGGATCCAGGCAATGGCGCTGTGAACTGCACAAACGTGAGGAACAGATATTCTCTCTCCCAAGGAGCTTACAGTCAAATTGACTTTATATTCACTCTGTGAAATTCTATCTGAAAAGCCTTTTCCTTCCCAGAGAAGCTACTTTTCAAAGTGATGTGTCTTAGTGGTTTGGTTTAAATTCCCAGCACAATTAGATGCCTTTGCAGACATCAACCACTACTGTTCTTCACTTAAATCATGCTGAGCACAACCCAGAAAAGCCAGAGCAGTGGATTGTAAAGTTGGATTTGCACATCCACTGAGCAGAACCCTGGTGGGACTGAAATTTATATGGATAATGAGAATATCCAATTACCAGAGTTAACACTAACGTGTTTTGGAAAGGACATTGCTAAACCTCCCACAGCAGGGCTGAGCCAGTTTCTAACTGTTGGGCAATGGAGTGGGATTTGTGTGGGAGGAGGAGTCCTAGACATCGTCTGCAGGGTTCCTCTGACAGCACAAGGGGCTACTGCTGCCAGACAGCAGACAGGGCTCTAGGCAGGCTTTCCTCTGGCCTGGCCATCCCCAAGGGACACTCTCAACCCTAGATGAAAAGTGTGTCTGTCAGGACACAAGGCCAGCTGAAGAACAAGGATGCTACCACAGCCGGTCAAGATAGTGCTGGCCAGCCCCTGGGTGTCTGGACGTGAGAGCAGCAGGTCACTGCTATCTCACATGAAGGATATTTTTAGGCCAGGCTGGAGGCCAGATGCCTTGAAGCAGCTTGTCTCCTCTGCATGCTGATGGAGGACCCTGGGAGGTACAGGCTCTGGCTGTCCCTGAGTTGTGGACAAGGTCTATGGGTGCTGAGCACCTCGTGTTATTGCTGGGGACCTGCTGGAGGCATGGGCACAGGGTCTCACCAAGCTCCCCAAAAGCATTGTGCATCAAGTGAGCCCCTCCATCTCAGCATCACCTCCTCTCACCTGGAGAGCAGCAACAGCAAGAACTTCCTTCCTTCCTCAACAAGGACTTGTCTCTTCTTGGTGCAACATCTGACTGTCCCTTCAATAAAAAATGAGTAAGGAGGTGATAGGATCTCCTGGACAAGCACTGGCTTTCCAGGGAGGATGATTTCCTTGTCCCCACATCACACCAACAAAGTCAGTCTTCTTCAGGACATCTGACAGAGGTGTCAGGGGGACAAGTCTTGCTCTCATTTCTTGCACCATGTGGTGCAAGATAGCACTCTACCCTAGCACTGCAACCTGGAAGAAAGGCATCTTGGGACTCTGATGATCACAGTGTCCTCCCCAATAGTTGCATCAATACTCACTCAACTGGCCTTGCCTCGTATTCTTTCCGTTTTTCAGGCATGCCTAACACTGGTGTCAGAGATGGATTTTTTTTGTGTCATGTTCTCTGCAGCACTGCCAACAACAGTCATGCTTCGGAAATAGATTAACATCATTGTTTACTCATGAAACATTTATGATAAATTTCAGTTGTATGAAAAAAGAGACAAACAGCAAACTAAACATGAGTAACGACTTAGATTAAGTGTTAGAGGAGTCTTTCTTTCTACAAATGCACAGAATTCAAATCATCAGGAAAGAGCAGTATGTCTTTTTATCTGCTGATTTGGCACAAACTCTGGGAGCTCCACATGCATCTTCCAGCATGCTAACAGGAGTGACTGCTTGAAATGGCTCAGGTGATAAGGGTGATCCCCATGAACTTCATGTCCTCCTGGTAGTATTGCAAGAAATGACTGGTGTCAGAAAGGTCTTTCCATGGTTTTGTTGATCTGGTTGTTAATACACAGACTGATGTCAGTGAATACTTTTTCCCAGCAGCCTCAGAGGATGGTTGCAGCTTCAGTAGTTTAACAAGCATTTTGAAGCACTTGTATAAATAAACTGAGAAATCCTGCTTTCCACCCGTGGTGCCTGCAGCAGTGCTGAATGACAATCTGGACAGTGAAGGATGAATTTACAGGGAAACAGCCCTCTTGAAGTATTTTAGGTCATGCTAAATGCACTAGTAAACAAGTTTCCACGTTCTATAAGACTCACCACATGGACACTTTGGGGTCAGAACTGAGAGATCATGGGGGATCACTTCACCACTTCAGATTAAAAGAAAGAAATTTAGTTTGTGGATAGAATAAATATTTTGTGTAACCAAACCCAAAACATTTCCTTTCCCTCCAGGGTCTTACTGAGACATCCATAGCTGAGAGTAGGGTCATATAGACCAGCACAGCTTCTGTCCTCTGCAGCTGTGGGTGACAGAGACTCCATCCAAAGGAATTTGACTCCTAGTCCCAGGAGATGGTCTAATCCATCCTGTCTTTGAAACAGTGGATCTCAGAGCTTGGGAAAGAAAAGTGGTTCTCAATATATTTGCATTTCTGTAACATCTCCCTCTTACTGGAAGATCTGATTTACATGTTTGTTCTCTCCCCTTTATGGATCTCGACACTCAGACACTGAAAGCAACATTTAAATGTGCTCCTCCAAGGCTGGAGAATCCCCAGCACTCTTGTGGTGCAGTTTTGGATGGAGCAATGGACATTCAGAAGTAGCTGCAGGTTCTCCAATTAGAAATGACCATGATGCCTGTTGGTCCTCAAAGCAGGAAAATCATGGCTTTTAGGAGAAATTACCCTCTGTGTCTGGTGGATGAAGGTTTTGCCTGGGCACTCAGACAGGAAGGAAGAGCAAGCTTAAGCATATGCTGAGTAGTTACAGATGAGCACTGAGGCACACCCAGGGAAGAGGAAAGCGAAGATGGTGTTGCTGGCAGGAGCACTCCCTGCCTCCTATGAGACCTTCAGTGCTGCAAGAGGTTCCTCCACTGCAAGACAAGCAGAGGTGTGCCTCTGAGAGGAAGAGCTGCAGTAACATTCATCAGACTTTGGGCAGAGCTTTAATTAAAGCTCATTTTATTTGGTGTAAGGCATTTGTGTAACTTAGAAACTTTTATGGAACTGTTGTCAACAAAAACCTTAATGAATATCAAATGGTGAAATAATAAAAATCTTAATTGAGGACAGCAATACCAGCTTTACAGTGAAACATAAACCCCAACAAAAAGCAGTGTGCATTTTATAGGGTAAGAGCACAGATAGGTACATGTCTTTAAAAGTACTGAGTACCCATATGGTCATGCTGCTCTGCTCCCAGGAGAGTAGATGCTGGGTTTCCAGCTGCTGATCTTATTTCCAGGTTTAAGTGAGGACAGGAGAAGTAGTTTCGTGTATGTGCAGGCTTGATGGTGGAGCTGCTGCTTTGAGGTGGGAAGAGAAATGCCAGGGACTGAAAATCTGGATGTATTGAGTGCATGAGGGGTTAACAGCTTGGGAAGTCTAATCAAAAGTGTCTTGCAATCTCCATGGGTTGTAAAATGTCTCACTTTGGAAGATATAACATGAAACCCTGAGGTAGCTGAAAGCTGAGGGTATTGTTCTCGCTGTGGAACAAAGCTCCTTTTATACTATACTATTCCTTTTCCTATTTGCCTGAATTAAATTTATTTGGTTTTTTAACCCCCGTGGCATCATCAGCTTCAGCAAGAGGAAGTACAGAGAAATGAGAGGCCAGGAGGGAAGGAATAATTTTTGATGTGTCAGAGAGATTGTAAGTACAAGGTCATCCTCAACCTTGGGATGTAGGTAGCATTTTGGTGAGGAAAAGAAATACAAAAAAGAAGGCAAGGAAACACAGAGACACAAAAGGGACCTGGAAGATGTCAAAATGGCTAACAGACAGAAAGTACTAGTAGTTTACAAAAATCACAGCCTGGAGCTAATTTTTTTCTGCAGAGATTCCATTTGGAACACAGAAAATTGAACGAAAAGGCAATAAAACTGAGATCAGAAACCCTCTGAGTTCACATCCACCCAATATCAGAGCAGCCACAGGGCACTGAAGTCAAATGCTTGCCAGGGTGGTCATTCTGCTGTATGGAACATGCTATATGGTCTGTCCCATGGAATTGGGACAGACCCCTTCCCAACACTGTCATCTGGGCATCTGCTGGGACACTGGCAGCAGCCGTCTCTTTGGACTCTGGCATAGGGAAAAGACTCACAGAGTCTGGGGATATCCCCTCCCTGATGATGTCTAGTGAAGACTCTCTATCCCTTAGACATTTCATATGGACCACAAGACACCAGGGTTCCCTGGAGACCACCTAACCAAACATCTAGTGCAGCCTGTGACAGCAAGAACAGGAGCTGGAGCACTTCTGAAAGGCTTTTGTTGTTCATTATTGCATTAAGATCCTGCTGGAATTTACTTCCTTTGCTGCAACATCAGTTCTTGTCCCATATGGGAATCTTTCTCTCACATTTGCTTCAATTTATAGTCGGGTACCTTGAGATTCTCTGTGCTACTCTGAAGTAAGACCTTGACCATCCTCAGCTCTAGATTTCAAGGGAAACCATGATCTCTGCGGACAGACGCATATAAAGTAGCAGCTGTGGTACTGAGAAAGGAGCATTACCTGGTAGTACCATTGCAAAGGGTAGGCATATGACCATGCCAGCTGTCTGAGGTGAAGGCATTCACTAATGTGATCCCAGAGCAGTGAACAGGAGGCATGCTAAGAAAAGGACTAGCTGATCTGAAAACCCAGCAGTAGTTTTGGTTAGGATTATTTATAGGGCAACAGAGTTCAGTGAAATAACAGATTCAAACATTATTCCAGGTGATCTCCTAAATATATTCTTTCTGCTGTCAAAGTAATAACCCGCTTTTCAAGAGGAGGCTGCTTAATGTTTAGGAAAGAAAGATGTTGTCTGCAAAGTATTTTCAGTCAAAGAAGGAAAGACTTGTCCCCAGTGAGGACAAACACTCACATCACTCCTCTTGAACATCTTCATCAACTTGCTAGACAATGTTCAGTGCATTTGTGCAGTCCCAGAAACTCCTCGAGTACTAGAGAGGGTCTTTGTCATTGTTCCCAAGAGTTCGATTACTTCAGGTTTGGAAAAGTGGTTTTCAGCCAGAACCCAGCAAACCCCTGCTTGCTGTCTGGACTCCTCTCTGAATTTCATTTCCTTGCAAATCTTCTGCTGAGGAGAAATCCATTTTTTGACGTTAGTTCTCAGCAGCTCCTATGAACAAGATGCTTTCAGCCCAGCCTGAGAGAAGCTGTTGCCAAGTGCGCCAACATCCTAGACACTTTGTCTGTGATACAAAAGGAAGTGCGGTTATGTTGACATGTTTTCACTAGTATTGTCTGCACTGATTATTTACAGATTTTAACTTTTTCCTCTTATCCTTTTCTTGTTTTTCCATCCGTTAACTCTTCAAGGTCTTACTCATTGTTGCTGTTCTCTAAGAGAGGTTTTGTTCCAAGCCACCTTTCCTCAAGAACAGTTTTGCAATTCTTGTCAGCTCATCTCCACAAACATAAAGGAACAGTAACAGTCAGTGGAACCCAAATAACCTAATTAGAGTGAACACAGCACCCTACCCCAGCTCCTCTGAGGTCTGTTGGAGCAGAGAGCAGAGTCATCAGCCTGATGGTCCAGGTGGAACACCCACCGGTGGAGTTAATGGGAGCAGTTCTCCAGATAGCCTCAAAGGCTGGGAAGAGTCACTGCCTGAGGGCATGGGACGTGTTACCTGATACCAGAAAGGGCATTTTGGAACTGCACAAGACATTTTGGGATGTTTAGAGGAAGAACAAAAGGCAGGGAATGGGAGCGAGTGTGTGAGTCCTCAGTATATGTGTCTGTACACCTCTGTGTGCAAGTGAATCTGAGCAACTGGAGCTCATATGTCCAGGTGTCAGAAACTGGGGAGACCCAGGACCCAACTCCTAGGCAGACTTGTCTAAGCCCAGCTACTGGAGGGATCCCTAATCAATATGTGCATATGTGTAAATTTTCCACTAATGTTCTTCATCCTGATCAGACTCACTACTGCCTGGACCTGGGAACAAGGAGCTGCAGCTGCTTTGCCTCTGTTGGGCTATCAGATCTGGAAACTCCTACCAAATCTAACCTCATTCTACATGCAAATTCCTCTTTTTTTGCTGACCTTTGCTATTTCTCCCAGTACAGGATGCATGTACTCTGTTACTGTTCTTTCCTAGCTCTCTCAGTTCATATCTGCTTTTTCTCCCTGTGTTGTAGCTTTTGATTAAGTGTTTTTGGGAATCTGGTCTCCAAGTTTGTGCTATTTAGGTTGTGATGGGATGCTAACAGAGAAGAGATATTCCAATAGACAACTTCCACATGGCAATAAGCCAGTATGCCTGCATAGCCAGTGGCCTGCAGCATTTTTACTGCTGTGTTGTGCTGCAGAACCACAGTATGTTGCCAAGAGTTAGAGGATGATAGGTGCCTGGCAAGGTTTACCAGTTCTCTATCACATCTTTTGCACTAGCTGTATTTGAAATCTGAGAGCACTGCAAAGGTACCTAGCAAACTGCACAGGTGCAAGGAGAGAGGTTCTGCACCTCTGCACTCACAGCCTCTTTCTTTACTAGTAGATAAAAGAGGATCCAGGCTTAGCACAGTCCCACATATGCCCAGACAACAGTTTGCATGGATCTTGGCACAGCTTTGGCCCAGGACAACTAACATGCACTCAGAAAACTGCAAGACTTAATACGACATGCAGCCCAAGACAGGGAATGCTCCCAGAGAGTGGGCACAGCCATCCTGTGCAGGAGGAAAGTGTTTAACCACTTGCACACAAGCCATATCACGTCATTTGACCTCCAGGTCAAAGAGCAGAGCCTGGTCTGTTTTATTTACAGGCATGGGAAGGAACCTCCAAGAACCTCCACCCATCCTTTTTGCCCCAAAGTCCTGCAGGTTATTCCAGGCCATGTTCTTGAGCTCTGGTCTATGATAATAAAGATTCATTGGTTTAGTTTATAGTGAGTCAAAAATACTCAGGCACACACACTGTGCCCCCTCTCTCCTGCAAAGAACTGCTTTAATTACTTACTGTTAATTTGAAAAGTCATCATTTCCTTTACCTTCTCCAAAGCACATTCACTCTGATATTTCCTCTGTGTGCTTTCGCAGGATCTCCAAAACAGCTTTTTCCAATGAATTGCTTTCTAAAGTTGCTGTCAGTTCTTTGTTTGCTGGACTTAATCCATTTCCCCATTAGAGAAAAAGCTGCAACAGCAGCTGCTTCAGCTTGCTGAAGCTGTCATTAACTTCATCAGCCTTGCAGTGGATCAAGGATCCCTTTCCCTCACAGTATTGTTCTCTTCCAATATTTGTGCAAACACTTCATATCTCCACTCTACAATCCTCTGGCATTAGTTTTCTGATTTTATTGTTACCAGATGTCATTCTCAGTTACATTTATACAGCCCATAACTCTCAGCTGAGGGCCTCCAGCCCTGGTTGTCTTCTCTGGGTTTCAGGTTCAGAGGAGCTTTCTGCTGCTTCCATTGGACATCCTGCTTTTTCTTCTTTGCTGTGTTGATTTCAACCCAGCTGATTTCAACCCAGGTCTGCTAAGCTTGGCACAGCCCCAAGGGCATCCTTAGACTTGTACCAAGTGTAATTGAGCTTAACATATCATACTCATTCTCATTTCTGACTACAACGTGTGTCTCCCATTACACTGTGCTCAAATCCTTGCCTTTTGGATTTCCCCTCACCCCTTACAGAACTTCATCCGATTAATCCATTCCTCACTAAGCTTGAATTCAAGCAACTGAGCTAATATCAGCTAGAACTGAGATTTCCTGCTATCCCAACCCCATCACCCCTCCAGAGAAGGGATGAGTAGCTTTTAAGGAGCTCCTCCTTGAGGTGAGTTTTCCAGATGGTGATATTTTCATCCAGGTACCAGAGGGAAGTCTCTGAAGATGCAATTCTGGCTGGTTTTTTGTTATAAAATGTCTTGTTCTCTAAAAATATGGAAAACAGCACCATTCTGTTGTGTTAATCTTTGGCATTAGAGTCAGGGTAGTAACAGATGGATGCAAAGTGGACAAGACTTGAAATCTCCTCAGATAATATCCTTCTCATTTTCCTACATCCCAGTGATGTCCTGCAGTAAATCAAAGTGGTTCATTTTGTGTTAGCAAGCTTTTATGATTCCTTAGCTATGCAAATAGTTTGTCTAACCTTTTTCTTCTCTCACTTGATGAATTCATCTACCAAATATAACCATCTAGACTTCCTTTGTAGTTGGTAAAGAGAAATAACTGTGCTTCTCATTCTGAAAAAGTCTTAATATCAAGTGAAACATGCCCTGCCAGAACTCCAGGTGACCAGCTCACTTGCAGACATCTACATTGGAAGAGTCTAAAGTTAAGTGGGATAAATCCAATCTGATATGTCTCACACTCAACTATGTCCACTGCCTGTGGGAGATTCCAGAGAGAGGACATTTCCACCACACCTCTGTCCTGTGCCCTGCCACTCTCCCTGATGTAGAAGGTTTTTGTGTTTGGGGATTATTTCTGTACTCCGCTCACTGCTTTTGGTAGAGGAGAACCTCCTACTGAATAGACTTGGAATTCCTCCTGACGTGGTCATTGAGCCATTTCTACAGTTGAGTTGTAGCCTACAGACTGTCTTCCATCACCTCCCAGCCCTCACCTCACTAGATGGTTATGTACTCTGCATTTTTTTGGCATTAGTTGCTTGCTCTATGATGGCACATGGCAGGTGACCAGGAGTCCCATTAGCACACAAGCTAATGTCCCAGATCTGAGAAACCAGAGAGACAAGGACCAGGACCACCTTGATCTACAGCCTTCCACTGACTTGCTTTGTAGCTTTATTGCATGGCAATTGCATACACAACTGTCTGTAGACACTTCCAGGTCTCATTCATGAGATATTTCTATCACAAATCTCAGATCTCACAACTGAGAACTGAAAATTTAAGGTGGTTGATCAAGGTAGATGTCCACTTTGACAATATCTGCCTGTTTCAACAGTTGATCCTCTGTTCATGCTGCCAGTTTGGGAGAGAGGAGGCATCACATAGGCACACTCTTACTCATTATCATAGGTTCTGCTATCCCTCCTGGCATCTACAATGTCCTAGGCATCATCTCAGCTGATGGCAGAAATGGGAGAACCCTGTGCAAACCACATAGGCAGGACACACCGACTGTCTATCCCTAGGAGTAGGGTTCCTCCATCCCTGCTCCAGGGTTACATCCATCACTCCTGGCACACTGCGTGCTAACATCAGTGATACCACTTGAACCACACCTCAGTTCTTGCCTTAGCACAGCACCAGTGAGGACTGTAAGATGTTTATCAAAGAGCTCTAGGTTTGTAGTTGTGTAGGTGCCACTTTCAGGTGGCTTAGCTGATCTACTCAATTATGCTAAAATGGCTCAATCTTGACCATTGTCTGCTGGAGTCCTGGATGAAGGATGAAGCAGGATGGAGAATCAGGGCACGGCTGTAAAACTTCTTATTGGGAGAACTGCACAGCAAAATTGTACAGTACAGGACAGAGAGCACTTTGCATGCAGGTGAAATCTGCAAAGCACTTTGCTTAGGAGGAGAAGCTGTGTTTCACAAACACGTGAACCCAACCACCTAGGAATGCCAGACATCTAGTCAGGATAATCAACCCACTGCTAGCTTGATTGACTCTTGTCCTAGTACTCAATAATCTTGCTTAAAGCTTCTCATTGTGCCCAGTAGGTAGAAATTAATATACTAATTTTGCTTATTTTGCTGATAAAACTGCTGAATGCCCAATATCTCCACCATTTTCCTCCATCCATGTTTCATAATTCAAAGATCTTTGCCAGAGGTGGGCTGACAACCTTTGCCCTTCCTTGGACGTTGGCTTTAGGGACATGCATCATGGTGACTCGGGTGTGCTGAAGATGCCTGGTCCCTGCCATGGCCTGTGGGTGCTGCAATAACGCCATTACAAACAAGAGGACTACTTGTATTGCCTATGCTGGCAATTTTTTGATGATGCTTGGAGTATGTGACGGGTCCCAGTGCTTGAGAGCATGACTAGAAGCTACATCATGCTGCTTGTGGTATGTCTACTGGGGGCTCCAGGTTTTCCAGAGAGGTGCACTCTGATTTCAGGTCATCTTCTAGAAGATCTTCCAGGTCTAGATGCCCCAAGGATCCCTGCTCTGCACTCTACCAGGTGCTCCAGGGATGGTCCAGAGAACTTCCACATGCTGAGCAGCGTGGACAACCGGGAAGATTGGCCTAAATAGAACCGGCAAGAGCAATCTTACAAGCAGTGCAGCCAGCATCTGGTGAGGTAAAAGGAAGGGGCTATGTTTAGTTCCACAAGTCATGCTTTCAAAAGGCTGATAAAAAAATTGCAAGTGTCCATAGGAAAGTTCAGGTTATAATTTTTAAGTGCTGGAAAACTAAAACTAGAGCCTACTAGAGTTCATCAGATAAAAGGTGAAGGTACTTCTGAAAGCAAAGGGCTCTTCAATTTGGAAGACAAGCATGCATGAGATCCTGTGGGTGTATTCTGAAATCAGATCAGGCTAGCTGAAATATGATACATTTTTTGTTAGAGAGAATAATTAGCCATTGGATCGTCAAGCCAGAGCATATTCAGGACTCTCCAGTGCTTGCAGCCTCTACCGATCTTCAACAGCTCTGTTGTTGCTCACCTGGAGCCCAGGTTTTATACAAACTCAGAGGGCAGGAAAATCTGTGTGCAAAAGGACTTCAGAGTAGATGAGCACCATGCTCAGCACCAGTGCAGGAGCCAATAGTACCACAACCACAGTGTCCTGCACACATTATGTCCCACACAGCAGAGGCAAGGTAGGGGGAAAGGTTGTAACGCATTGCCCACCGGCTACATGGAAGAGGAGAGAAAGTACTGCATTGTGCTGCAGAGGCACGTAAAATACTGTTCCCATGTGAAGTAAATGGAACATGGAGGAACAGCTGGGACACCAATACTGGAATTAAAAGTATTTCCACAAATGCCACACTCACACTCGTATTCAGCCTGGAGGTTGCTGTAGGTCTGCAGGAGAAAAGGTAATGCAGAAGAGAAATCAAGTGGAGCCTTCAGTGGACTCATGCATCCCCGAGCATTTACCTGCCTGGCTTGGCACTGGATTGCATGTTCTCTGTAGTGCAACAGGGTGATGGGAAGGACAAGTTTGGGTGTTGGTCTTTTGTCTTTTTTTTTTTTTTTTCTGATTTCCAAACTGGATTTAATTATGGGATTGACGGGAGTTGTGAGTTTTTTTCAGAAATGAAAATACCAATCTGATAGGAGTAGAGAAAAGCAATAACGGCCCAAATGGCTGATTGGGTCAGTTTGACTCATAGAGGGCTGGCAGCATGGGATCCAGACTGACAGCCTGCCTGCAAATGCCCAGGCCAACACAAGCCTGGAATAGCCAAGAGCCCAGGACATGCTGGAGAGGCTGATAGATGAACAGAAACACACCACAGAGCATGGGGGCATGTCCCTTGTTTTCGTTCATTGGCTAAGCCTGAATCCATAACCATACTTCCTACACGTGTGTCCTGATAGGGATGACACTAAGCCACACTTGGGCTTTATGTAGACTGGGACCAGATAAAAGTAGCATTTATATTAGCACCTGCGCAGTGCACTCAGTAAATGCAGATTCCAGTCCACACATTTGTAGATGTATGGAACTAAAATCACAGCCACAAGAGCTCTGCTGGTCCTGAATCTTCTGGGTTTTACCCCAAGAATTACATTCCAGTTGTGTTTCCTGATAGGAGTAAACGTCTTTACTGAAAAAAGAATTGAGTGTTCCATGATTTTGCAGATGTAATTTATGAAATGCCACCTTGAATAGAGATTTAATATTTCATATCAGATTCAACATAACTATTAATTTTCCATCAAAATCAAGTCTACCAATGCTGGAAAGGACCTAGGGGTTCCAGTGGATGCAAGGTTGGATATTAAGATAACAGTGAGCTCTAATTGCAAATAAGGCAAACCACAGACTGGTGTGCATCAGGAGGAGCATGGCCAGCAGGATGAGGGAAGCTGTCATCACAGAATCACAGAATCACAGAATATTAGGGATTGGAAGGGAGCTCAAAAGGTCATCTAGTCCAATCCCCCTGCCAAAGCAGGAACATAAACGAAATCACACAGGAAGGTGTCCAGGCGGGTCTTGAATGTCTCCAGAGAAGGAGACTCCACCCCCTCCCTGGGCAGCCTGTCCCAGGGCTCTGTCACCCTCACTGTAAAGAAGTTTCTTCTCAAGTTGAAGCAGAACCTCCTGTGTTCCAGCTCACACCCATTGCCCCTTGTCCTACCATTGGGCATCACTGAGAAGAGCCTGGCTCCATCCTCATGACATTCGCCCTTAACATATTTGTAGACATTAATTAGGTCTCCCCTCAGTCTCCTCTTTTCCAAGCTAAAGAGCCCCAGCTCCCTCAGCCTTTCCTCATAAGGGAGATGCTCATCTCCCTTAATCATCTTAGTGGCTCTGTGCTGGAACCACCTCAGAACTCAGATCCCCTAGGAGGATCTGAGGATCTAGAGGAATTTGGAGAAACTTGAGAAGGTCCAGCAGAAGCTACTATCATTGTCAGAGGCACACATCCTGTGGAGAGAGGATGAGGAGCTGGGCTTGCTAACCCAGTGAAAAGATGAATCAAGGGAGGTATAGGAGCAGCCTGCAACTATTGGAAAGGAAGTAAAAAAGATCACAGAGCCAAACTCTTCTCAGCAGTAACAGACAGAATAACAAGAGGCAATAGGGCAATAGCCACAGGCTGTAGCTTGGAAAGTTCAAGCCCCAGTTTCCAGCTCTAGATCAAGAACAGGACTTCATCATTTAAGAACTTTATCTATGTCCTGGGTCACAGTTTGAGTTACATGTCACAGTTTCTTCACAGTCAGTCATATGGGCCATTTCAGGACAAAGAAGCTGGCTCCAAAGGAATTAAGGATGCTGTTCTGTAAATGTCTGTTCTGTTTTCATAAAGTAACCAGGCAGGAGTGTGCTAAAAACATCACCGGGATCTCAGAGCATGAGCTGGACAGCATCTGGAGACTAGAATAAAATTTTAATTGGCCCACTGAGAGCTGGATTATCAACATTTACATTGCTGCAAGTCAGAAATTAACCTGGGGACCTTCACATTGGGTTTACCAAGGTGAGCAAAAAGCCACCCTCTATTGTATTTTAAGCTACTGCAAAACAGCACCTATTTCCTTTGTCTGTATTATGGCAGACCAGCTGAAAGATTGCCAGCTATTAAGGTTCCTGGCCAATAAGGTTTTGGATTCAAATTTGGCCCAAGTAGAATGTCTACTTCTGTCCAAGGACTCAAAGCAGTTGAATGATTTCAGAGCATTCCCGTGCCAAACCTGACCCAAGTCCAAGACAGAAGAACCCAGCTGAAGACTCCAGGAAGTCCCTTGTTAAGGTAGAAAGGGTTTTAAGTATTTATGCTCCTACTTTAAAGGACTTCTATCTCTGGCTCCTTTTCTGACCTGTCCAGCTCAGCTGTAACTCAGCCAAAGGACACATCAACTTTTAACAGGTATTGATGTGCAACTGGACAGCAGTTATCCAGATCTCCTGTTGTTATCTCCTGCTCTTTTATTAAGCTGTGTTTTGGCATGAAACAAAATTTCTAATGCTTCCTCAGTATCAGTGTTTCTTTGAAACTGGTACAAAATGTCTCCAGCCCTTCTCTTGGATCTTGCAATCTTAAACAACCTTCACACATGCCTTTAAGCATCTTTTTCTGTATCACTTTAGGGATCCCAAACCTGGTGTCTTCCAATGAAGTTTTGTCATGTACTGAAGTACTCCTGTTAAGCACATAATATAAATAAAATTGTGCTCTACTGATACCCTGAATTATGGCACAAGGAGCTGTTCCTCTGCTCATCCTCCATTCAGGCAAGATCAGCCTGTGGTTTTTTTGAGACTGATGCAGAGACAGTACCACAAGATCATCAGTGCTAGTTCACTGCCATTAGAGACATCGTGTCTTATTAGCATAGTATGTCTCACCTTAACATTGCCTCCCACCAGTATCTGTACCAAGCTGAAACATGGCAAAAAAGAATGTGGAAAAAGAGAATAGTGCCATAAGAGTTAATTAGCCTGGCAGGAAATCTATTCCCAGATGGCCAATGACAAGAGGTGACATTATCAAAACAAAACAGATCTCTGAGCATGGATCAGAGAGGAGCTCACAATGCAGCTCAGATTTTGCCTGCTCCCCCCCAGAATCACACAACCTTGCACTGGAAGGCTGTCTCAGATTGAGACCCCAGCACCCAGGGACCCCTCAGAATGTGCCTACAGGGTTGATGTGTCCTCAAATCTCTCCCTTGCTCGCAGTGGAAAATGTCTCCCTTTTACTTTTAAGAGCAAACGATACTGATGCAGAGGAAAGGGAAGAATAATAAGAGCCATTATGGCTGCATCACAAGCTCTTTAGAGCTTAAAAATAAAGAATTGCACAGTAAATGGGAGTGAGGACACGTGAGCGCAGAGCATGTAGAGTGGAAGCACAATCACACTGGAATAGAAACAGCACTCCCAACACACACCAGGCTGGTGAGGAGCAGAAAGGGCAAGAGAAAAGGCTCCAGAAATACCTTCAAAGCAAGAAGATGACAAAGGGAAGCCTAGCTCTGTGGGACCATGACAGCAAATAACAGGTGACACAGATGAGGCTGAAGCATTCAGCATATTCTTCAACACTCAGAATAAAGAAATAATTGCAACAAGCTGTGTAAGGCAATGTCTTTTACAAAGAGATTAGACAGGCCAGGTGTGAGAAAGGATGAGTTAAAGATGACTGAACCAGAACAGAGGTACTCAGATACACAGCACCTGGTGACATCCCCCTGGAGTAGATAAGGATTCAGCTGAAGCTGCCTCTGAACTGCTTGCTATACTTTCAGGGAGCCAGAAGAATATGAGAGGGGGAGAAAGAGCTGAGGTAGAAGTATAATATCTGGTTTTGGAAGAAAAATAAAGGACGGGGGGTGGAAATTATAGACCAGCTCCAAATTACAGTTTGACTCCAGAGCCTGGAGATTTTTCAGGAAAATAATATTAAACGATTAGATTATGGTCACCCAAAAGGTAAGGTAATAAAAATGACAGGTATGGATTTCAGAAGAACAAATCATGTCAAGCTAGGCTCATTCCTTTCTTTACTGTGATGGCTGACCTAGTGAGAAGGGAGAAGCATTAGATACAATACATACTCTGTTAAGGATTTTTCATTTGCTTTGCAATGCATTGTATTTGACCCATCTGGACAATTGAGAGCCCAGCACATCCCAACAGCTGAAACCCTGGTGGGTACAGAGTATCATGAGCCTTTCCCACCCAAAGTGTCCTCTATTTGGAAATTTTAAATCCCTTTCCCAGGAACGGGTCTGGATCTGGGTCTGACAGCTTGTCCTGGTTTCACTAGGATAGAGTTAATTTTCTTCTCAGTAGTTAGCATAGCTGTGTTTTGGTTTCAGTGTAAGACTTGTTATGAGAAGAACATTGATAAAAGTACCAATTACATTAGTTGCTGCTGGAGCTCAAGGCCACGGTGTCTGGCTGGTTCACAGCTGCATTACGACTGGGAGGGGGAAGCGCAGTGAATAGCAAACCCCAAACTGGCATTGGGATGTGCCAATGAGATATTCCAGATCATATCACATTTAGTATATTATCAGGGGCTGACCAGAAATCAGGGGGTAAGTCTCTCTGGCTTTGGCTCTCCCGGGATTGCAGTTTCGGTTCGGGATTGTCGCTCCTCCAGGATCATTATCTGGGAACGGGCCGGGCTTGGTCGGTGGGTGGTGAGCAACTGTACTGTGCATCATTCATTTGTATATTTTATTACTGTTATCATTATCAATGCTATTTTAATATTAGGGTTTTTAAAGTTTTCTTTTATTTCTATTATTAAACTGTTCTTATCTCACCCTACAAGCGTCCTTACCTTTGCCCCCCAAAACCTCTCCCCTATTCCCTGGGGGTGGGGGGGAAGTGGCTGTGTTGGCTGCTGGCTGAGGGCTAGCACAGTAAAACTATCACACAGCTCAACCTTTCCCTCTCTCTTGAGAGTTAAGTGATAATTTGGTCTTTACCTAGCATTCACTTACTCCCCCAGACTGGATTTTCAGCCTTGGATTTGTCCCAGGTTCTCTTTTGTGTACTATATTTAAAAACTTATTATTCACATGGTACATTTTTAGGTTTCTTCACGTGTCCTTGCTGCTATTTCGTGGTCAGCTGTTTCTTCTTCCTGAGCTAACAGAGAGATACTAAAAGCCAAGAATACTATTGCTGTACAGAAAGGGAGCTGCTGACTAACCTCTTCCCTGCAACCACCCACTGCTTGCAGGGGCAGGGTGAATCTCTGCTCAAGCCTTCCCTGGTTGCTGCTCAAGTTTCCTGAGTTTCAGCACTGAAGGGGATTAGAAATGCTTTCCCACCCCAGGTGCCTCCTTGATTTGCTTTACCTTTGGTACCATGTGTTGCTCAGAAATATCTTGGAGGCAGGTTCAGCTACAGACACAAATCAAGTAAAGAGCTTCTCTGGCCAAAAAGGTTGTTTTACCTGTGCTGGATGCCTGGAACAAAGCAGGCTGGATGAAGCCTCTTCTCCCAGAGTGAGAGAGGTAGTGTCTGGGGGTTAGGTGAGGAACAGAGGAACAACCAGATTTTCAAGGGCTCTCTCTGCCTCTATCACACTTGTGCTCTTATAGTCTTTTCTGGCACTTGTAGGGGCAAAAACTCAAAGCTTCTGATCCTTTGGGAAGCCTTAAGCTGGCTCTGCTCAGGGATAAGCAGTTCAGCAGAGCTGTGTTTTTCCCATACTCTGAGCTTTGGCTCAAATTCTTTGGCTTTGATCCACTGTACAGCAAGACATTGGGCTCCAGGAGGCCTTTCTGAGGGTGTGACAGAGGTTCAGCTCTCCATAGTCACTATCTCTTCCTGGAGATGTGGTTTCTAACCCCTTCCTTGGTTTCAGAAGGAAAAACTAGATCCCATGAGACTAACTTTAGCCTTTAAATAGGTACTGCTGCACCTACCTTGGGGGAGATTTAACCTGAAGCAAAGTGGTCCTCCTATATCAAGTGCCTAAAGTCCCTTCTCATCAATGGAGATGGCTAAAGGATGAATCTATCCATTGATGTTATTTGAATTTAAAGGTTTCACCCTAGAAGAGACTTCTATATTAAAAGAGACTCTCCCCTGCAGCTCACAAAAGCTGCCTACACTTCAAGAGGGTCTAGGCAGTTGCATCTGGGCAGTGTAAGCAAACTCCCCTGTGTTGCTTAAGCGGCCCTGAGAGCTAAGGAGAAGTACTCCTAGGAGGCACAGAGCCTGAAAATGATGTGTTGGAGTCCATAGCATTTGCATCACTTAAGGCTCCTGGGAAATTTAGCTCCTGAGCCAAGCTGACATTTTTTGAAAATTTTGCTCTCTTTATATATATATTACAGGTTGCATTTAATCATGCTGAGCTGGTGAGTAATATCTAGAAAATACTCAAGCAATTCCATCCAAATTTTTTTAACTGCTCAAAGAAAAGAAAGAAAAAAAAATAAAGGATACTGCTGAGGATGGGTCTGGCCATGAGAAACAGGCTCCACGGACTCATTCTTTTGTTAGCAAGTCATTTGTGAGCAGATTCTTATTTCTTCAACTAGGTCATTTCCCAAAAAAGGATTTTTTGACTAGGTTTCATGAGTCATTCAGAGAATCAGTGCCTTGAAGAGTTCAGCTGGTTGCTAGCCACTTTCCACAACAGGATTCATTTGGTGTGCATTTTATCACTTAACTCACACGGTTTTGTTCCCACATCTCACCCAAATGGCTGAATGATGGCTAGAAGCAAAAAAAGGAGATGAATGCAGGGTGGCTTTGGTGTAGATAGCTCATGCTGAAAGAGGGCAATTTGAGAATTTGTTCGCGGATGGCAGCAGGCTCTCTGAGTATGAGGGAGAAATGGTCTGATGCAGAAATGGAGCAAACTTGGTCAGCAAAGTATTTTGTCAGGGCAGGGTAAGGTGCCCAGTCTGGGATTATGAATTATGACCCAGAGCTAGTGCTGTGGGTGAGCCACTGCTGAGAAGCAGGGATGTGGGTGAGCAGATGCTGGTGCATGGTCCAGACCTGCATCCTCCCTTCCTGCTCTGCAGGTGCCAAGATTTCTTTCCAGCTGCATTTAGGAAACACTTTCCCTTCTGCTCTCCACTAAACCCCCTTCCAATAAACAGCAAGATTCCTGTAGGGTAAGAGTTGCACGGTATCATTACCTCAATCTAATATTCTACTACTAAATTCTTTTTATTAAAACAGGTGCATACTCCCAAGAGGAGAAGTTATAGAATGCCTTAGAGATTAGAAAAAAAGTAGACAACCCAGAAAACAAGAATACAAGTTGTGTTTCTCATCTAGGACCGTTGCTAGCAGCAGAGAATCGTTCCTGTAATGGGAAATATCAAAAGGATGGATAGTCTTCTGCACAGCTGTAACAGGGGGAAGATTTTTTGGAAGGCACCAGTGGGAGTTAAGTGCTTTGCTGCTTGGATACTGAGGAAAATTTACTCTTTGCAACAGCTCTTTGATGGTTCAGCTCTCCACTGTACAATGGATGTGTGCAACTTCATCTGCGTAAGGCTTTTTTGGCCAAAGAAGGGAGGATTTCTTTAATACAGCAGAGAGGACACCTCAAAAATTGGTGGCAGTGGCTAACTCCATTGCAAGAGATGCCAAGGATGCATCTGTGTGCATGCCCATGTATCACAGGCATGGGGAGATGTGTCAAGGGAAGCATTCAAGGCCATCATAGTTTGCTCTGGTGATGCCCGCACTGTTCCCCACCTCTCCTTTGCCAAGCAACTTGAGCTGCAGAACCTGATCGTGGCAACGAGGATTCAGGCTTCTCAAAGCATTGGCACTTTCCTGTCTACTGTCTTTTGCAAGGGTGTCCTAAGCACCTGGATGTTCTTGCTTCAGTCATGGAGTTACAAAAATGTCGGATTTCATGGCCCTGTTCTGTGCTTCAGTAACGGCAGCACCAGGACGTCACTCATGGTTCCCTCTATCATCACTAAGAAAGTGGTGTCCGTGCGCTGTGTATTTGCATCATTTATTAGATAATAGCCCCCTTGGTAAGGCACTTTTTGTCTTTGTTAGGGATTTGTCCTGCACCTGAAACAACTGTGTTGTGTGGATTGAAGCACTACCCGGTTACAAGCAGTGGGTATGAGAGTCACCTTTGCTGTGTGAGCGCACACTTCTGGGGGTTTAGAGACCAGAATCCCCATGCAGAAGAGATGTTGGGCACACTTCTTACCTCCATACATGCCCCAGGGCCAGATATGAAGTACTCAAACACAAGATTTTCAAACCACCACTCGGAACAAGCTTCTAGAAAATCAACTCCCAGGAGATAATTACTTTTAAAATGAACTTGAATTGAAAAAGTGAATTCACCTACTTATACAATGTCTTCTCTGCAGCCACCTCTCCACATCTTCTGCTTAATACAAACCAAAAATGTAACCTTCTCCTTTCCTCACTTGCCCTCAGTGAAGATCAGGAAGTTTAAATCCTGTATGCAGCAGAGCAACTGGGTGACACTGAACCATAAATTGGTTGAATGATCCCTAGAAGAGTTCTTGTGTCTCTTTCCTTACTTTCTGAGATTGTAACCTCAACGTTCATGCATGTGGTGTTTACATGGGCTTCTGCACACAGAAAGATACTGTGAGATGTCCATTAGCAGCTTGAGCTTTACACAAAAGCCATGCCATGCTGTATAAGCCCAGGGAAAGCAGAATAAATAAATTCTTTAAGAGGTGAATGAGCAGAAGCTGGAGACCTGATGTCTGAAGGGATGTACAGACAGGGACTTTATTTCACTCAGAAATCATCACACCAGATTACCCTCTTCTCCAAAGATGTAGGACAGATATGAGGAAACTGCTCAAACTGGGAATGCCAGTGAAGCGAAACCAGGCTGTGAGGAACAGAGGTTTGTCTGGCAAGATTAAATGCCAGGCTAAGGTTGAAAGACAAGAACAGGATACAGTTTGACCCATGGAAGCAGAGCACTCTGCTGGGAGCATCAAGGCAAAGCAGGAGGAAAGGCTGAGTGCAAGCCAGGGCAAGCAGCCTGATCAACAGAGTGCCGAGGGAGAGTCAGACTGAGCAACGCTGCGTTCACAGCCACTAACTGCGCTGATACAGGCTTCCCCGGGATAAACCAAAACTGATGTTGTCCTGGTTTTGCTAGGACAGAGTTAATTTCCTTCTCAGTAGTTAGAGGGGCCGTGTTTTGGTTTCAGTTCAGACTTGCTATGAGAACATCATTGATAAAAGTACTAATGTTATTCGTAGCTGGTGGAGCTCAAGGCCACTGTGTTTGGCTGGTTCACAGCTGCATTAGGACTGGGAGGGAGAAGCGCAGTGAATAGCAAACCCCAAACTGGCATTTGGATGTGCCAGTGAGATATTCCAGATCATACCGTGCCATGTTTAGTGTGTTATCCAGGGCTGAGTGGAAAGGGGGTTGGATTCGCACGGGTTTTTCGCTCTGGCTCTCTCTCTCCCGGGATTGCAGTTTTGGTTCGGGATTTTCACTCCTCCAGGATCGTTATCTGGGAACGGGCCGGGCTTGGTCGGTGGGTGCTGAACAGTTGCACTGGGTTATCACTCATTTGTATATCTTATTACTGTTATCATTATCATTACTATTTTAATATTAGTTGTATAGGGTTTTCTAAGTTTTCTTTTATTTCTATTATTGAACTGTTTTTATCTCACCCTACAAGTCTCCTTATCCTTGCCCCCCAATCCTGTCCCCTATCCCCTAGGGGTGGGGGGAAGTGGGTGAACAGCTGTGTTGGTTGCTAGCCAAGGGCTAGTCCAATGAAACTATCACAGATGTGGTGCTCTGGGCTTCAGAAAGATGGAAGAACCACAGCTCTGAAGGTGTTTGAAGTCAAGAGTGTTTTGAATTGAAGAGGAAAATGGGTCACAGTAGGTGCTTTGTATTGGAAATTCAGTGTCTACCTGTTTTGCCTAGCCACCACTTGTGTGATGCTGATGACCCACGGAATTAGATTTTGCACTACAGAGGACAGGGTTTTGCTAGAAGAGTAGATGGAACTCACAGGAACTTGGCAGAGGCCTAGGAAGCATTTTGTGTTTATACACAAAGTTTGCTGGATGCTTTTCACGACATCCATGCCAAAAGTCAGGGGCAGGGGAACTGCGTGAGATGCCTTGTACTTATGGGTAGAGGTGACATAGAGCAAAACATCCCTTCTGTCTGTGAGCTCACAGCTCTGTTTCCTAGTCAGTCTGGCTGTCAAATGGGCACGCTTGCAAATCTGAGAAATGGAGACCACAGGAACCATGTCTCCAAAACAAATCCTAAGAGCCACACAGCTCAGGCACTCCCTGGAGGCAGAGCATTCCCATAGCTCTGGCAGATTATCAGGTCTGCCAGGGTTTTCTTTTCTCCCTGGGTTATACACTCATGTGCTCTTGGTCTTGGGAGCATCGAGCAGTCCAGGGATGTGTCACTCCTGGCCCAAAGGGCATTCACAGTGGAAGCCAGCCTCCACTCAGCATGTTTCTGTGTCAGGTCCAGATAATGTGCTTGGAACATATATCCCCCAAATGGACCCTACCTGGGGAAAGTTGTGCTCCATGGTAGTTATCTTGCCTTTCTGGTATATTACTCAGAAAGGAGCAGGTCCCTGGATCTGCCCCTCCTTTTCTGTTAGCCCTTCAATCTGGCCAGTGACAAGATCTTGGGAGGAGAGAGGATGAAGAAAGCATGTTTCCTCTCACTGTAGTCCTGTTGTCTGGTCTTGGTATCTTTCTCCCTAGGGTACCATTCACCAGCACTGATGGTCATCAGCTTCTGACAGGGAACCAGTGCAACTAACCCCAGGTTGTGGATCCATGTTGCAATATGGCCAGCACTGACTTCAACCTCCACAAGAGATGAGTTGCAAGCTCTATGCCCCCCCCCCCCTTTTTTTTTTTTTTTTAAGCCAATGTGAAGCAGAAACATAAGCATGACACCTCTTCAGCAGAAGTACAACTTCTGGCATGGATAATATTTTGGCACTGGTCCGTGTCTGGCAGAATCCGTGAATTAACTAGAAGACCCAGATTGCAGAGATGCACAAGGACTATGGGGCCACCATATGCATAAGAGGTTAAGCCTGTTGCAACCAAGTGTGTTGGGGGTAGCAACCTTCACCAGTGGAGTGATTGAGGATCTCTGACAGGACAGGATCTGCTCATGCCTTTACTTGAGTCAAAATACTGGACGATGTTACACAAGGCAGAGTGTAGCCCACATCTCCAGGGTAAACCACAGGATGATGCCTCCCCAAACCTGCCACAGTCTCATTAGCTAGCCCATGTGTATTGGGTTTGCCTGGCAAGGTTTTGGTAGCAGGGGGGGACACGGGGTGGCTTCTGTGAGAAGCTGCCAGAAGCTTCACCCATGTCCTAACTGACAC
>NW_010332628.1:964-1282 GCF_000700745.2 Antrostomus carolinensis | reverse complement strand
GTGCCGTTCTTGATCTGGTCGCCTTCGTTGTTGTCAATTAAGGACTCATCCAGCATTAGCCATCCATCACTTTCGACCAAGTCCCTGCGGCCACGTCTCTAACAACTCTGGCAACTGTAATACTTAATTCAGGAACATTACTATGTTTGTAAAGACCTTCTTTCCTGCGTGCTTTTTGAGAAAAAAAAAAAATCTTAATCACCAGAATTAATTCCTCATCTCTAGACGTCTGTACATACACACAGCAGGGACGCGTGCACGGACCCCCAGCAGCCCTCCCGGATCTGGGGAGTAGCTCCCAGTAGATCCCCCCAACCC
>NW_010332628.1:0-257 GCF_000700745.2 Antrostomus carolinensis | reverse complement strand
CAAGTTTTGAGAGAAAACAAGGAGGCTTTCTGCAGGGAGAAACTACCATGGGTTGAGGGGGGCTAAGAAATTCTCTAGTTTTTTGGGGGGGAGAAGCCAGGGAAGTTCAATCAGTTCCGACCCAACCCGACCCGCACCCAGTATCAGAAAGCTCCATTCTCATTGGTTCATGGTGCGCAGCCAACAGGAAGCCTCAGCGCGTCCATTGACCAATAGGAGGTGGCGTGAGGTGGCGTTTATGATCCCTGGGGCCTCCA
>NW_010332627.1:29921-37843 GCF_000700745.2 Antrostomus carolinensis | reverse complement strand
AGGGCGGGGACTGCCTGATGTGTTTGCACAGAGAAGAACTGGATGCACAGTGAGGCTACATCCCCCAAGCAGTAACTAATTTATTCTTTTTCTCTATCAAAAATCCCTTAATATTACATCAGGACTTAGAGAGGAACCATGATATGAGGATACAAGGATAGCTCAGGAAGTACATTAATGATCTTCATAAAGAAGGAGAGTTGGAGCTGTTCAGCCTGGAGAAGAGAACCCAACTCTCTCAGCCTGTCCTCACAGCAGAGCTGCTCCAGCACTCACATCATCCTGGTGGCCAAGGGCAGGGAGTGAGAGAACAAGGGGTGATGGCTTGAAAGTGGCAGAGGGGAGATGGAGCTGAGATGTGAGGAAGAAATTCTTTGGTGTGAGGCTGGTGAGACCCTGGCCCAGGTTGGCCAGAGAAGCTGTGGCTGCTCCTCCCTGGAAGTGTTCTCGGCCAGGTTGGATGAGGCTTTGAGCAACCTGGTCTAGTGGAAGGTGTCCCTGCTGCTGGCAGGGGGGTTGGAACTGGATGAGCTTTAAGGTCCCTTCCAACCCAAACCAGTCTGGGATTCTGTGATTCTATAAGGACACTTCTCCTCATTATACAACACTGGAGAACAGGTCACCTCCACAACGGGTGTTTCCCTTTTCCAAAGCCATAAAGTGTTGGGCCATTGTTGACGGTCTCCCATCGATCCATAGCGATGGATGTGGCAGCCCTGGCTGACTGCACTGGATAGATACGGTTGGACTTGATGATCTTAAAGGTCTTTTCCAACCAAGCGATTCTCTATGATTACCAATTTAGCCCATTTGGGAGTAGTTAAGCATTCTCTTGAAAACTGATTTTAATTTCCTCATAGCACATCCTTTTTTAAAGTACTGTCAGAATCCTTTAGAGCACATTTTTGCAACCTAGATTGTTCATGGCAGCTATTTACCATGCTTTAAGTGAAGCCATGTCCAAAACATAATTACGTGTGTGGAGGCAGGTCCCAAGCCAAGGATAAGCAGGTTGAGGTTATTGTACAGGGTGCACGACCTTTCCTGTCAACAGTATAATCCAAACCAAAAGTAGATGACTGCCTACACTGTGTGGTGTAGTTGGTATTGCATTAGCTGAATGGTATTTGAAACTTTATACCGTAAGAATATCAAGTTGAATAATGCTTTTCAGAAAAACCTTGAAGGTTTTAGGATTTCACAAACATTATTTCGATTTTCTGATGACCGTCACTGTGTTCATACAACAAAAAATGAGTGAATGAGACTCAGAAGCTTTATTAACTTAAACTACCTCAGATTTTTTTTTTTTTTTCTATATGTACATCCAATCTGATTTATTGTGGCAGATCTGTAGAAAATCCCACAGTTCCCGAAGAATCACAGAATCACACACAGAATCACAGAAAGTTAGGGATTGGAAGGGACCTCGAAAGATCATCTAGTCCAAGTTACTTCACTCTTAGGTTAAACAGATTATTCTTGCCTAGCTTTGAGTATTGTGGGTTTACGTTCCCTCTTTGCATGCTTTCTGCAGTATTCTAGAGATTCCCATTTAGAGAAAGAAGTTTTTTTCTTTTAGGAGATTTACCTTAACTGCTGTAAACCTATTGTAAGACTTTCCTGCTGTGGAATTCAAGAGTGTTGTGGTATAATATCACCTATGAAAGAAATTCAGGGCACTGGGGAAAGAACTAACTCCAGTGCCATGAAGACCTGTGGAGCTCACTTATTAACTTCATTTTTACAGCTGGATAATGGATAACAAGAGGGCTATTTGCAAGATTGCACTGCAAACTGGTTATATAGGGTTAAAAATGGAGTATTCCAATTCCTGGTCATTGGCTCTAATCCCTAGATGACACTGGCATTTGCAAACAAGCAAGATGTGACTGGATGTCTTGTCACACGCTACAGTGAGGCTTCTATGGGCAGTTAGCCGCTCCGATTACAGTGCCCTTCTGGTCAGCGATCAGTAAAGGAGCAGTTTTGCAAATCAATGTTCTTTTCTCTGCAGATTACAAAAATCCATTTGTGGAGATTCACCCGGAACATCCCGAAATAATCTACATTTTAGATGCTAGGAGAACAGTTGTTGTCCCTTGCCGAGTTACCTCGCCAGATATCAAACCTAAGCTTACCCAGGTAAGTGATTGTTTCAGAGAAACTCAATCAATTCAGAGGCCTGGGCTGCCAGCACAATGGGTAAAAGTACAAAATAAAATGTATGAAGCCAGGTACGTTTCAGGAAAAAATCAGCAAAGACACTGAAAATCCAGAAGCACAGCCCTGCTCTAGCAGTGTATTACTATTGAACTGTGTACAAGGGTGTTAGGATTAGGCTGAGTTTATCACATATTTTTCTCATCTTGTGGCTTGATGTTCCTCCATAAATTGCCAAAGATAGATGACAAGGCACTATTTTTCTTCAAAATTCTCTGTGTAACACCCAGCTATTCACCTCATGAAAGCTTATCTCTGTTATACTTTGAACCTCTTCAGAACAGTTGCCTATTTTTGCTCGATTTCATAAATTTAAACAGTGTTTCAGCCTTGGGAATAAATGGCTACAGCATCCATCCCTTTGGCAGCAGTTACCTCTGAATGTCAAGGTAACAGAATGGGCTGTGGAGGCCAAGGCCATTTTGTATAATAAAAATGGAAATTCAAGGTCTGGGGCTTCGTCAATCAATGGAGATCTGGTCACTCATTTAAAGGGCTTTAGAAGTGCTCTACAGTGAAGCCTATCAAGGCGTGAGGAGCAGAACATAGGTCTCCTGGCTCCAATCCTTCCTTTCACTTAATAGGTTATGTGCTTTTCCAGTCCCCTGCTAGGCTGACTCCTTGAGATGTCCTCCTGGGAACAAGAGCTCATCATCCGCCTCTGCCCCTTTGCCCCAGCATGTTTTGGAGGGGCTGTGAGAGATGAGGTTGTTCCGCTGGGAATGGTGTGACAGCAGAGCACACGGAGATAGGCTGATGCTGTGCTGGCAGAGGGGTCTGAGGACCTCTGCTCCTCTTAGCAGTTAGATGTCTTGGTTGTTAGATGTCTCCTTCTCCTGGGAGACAGTCCATGAAATCACAGAGGCCTGAGACAATGCTCGGGCTCCTGCTGAGACCAATGGCAAATTTCCAGTAGACGTGCAGAGGGACAGCACTAGCCTTATTGCTTTAGCAGATCTCTATTTTTAAATTTTGTCAGTAGGGATTAAAAGAGGGGGAATAAGACTCCTCTCCAGTTACAGCTTATCACTTTAGCTTGGATAAGTGTTATCACCTTCTCCTTGGCTATAAAAATGAAACATCCCCATCTTATTTTAGCCTACTTCAACCAAATTCGTTGCTGGAGTACTGCTGCTGACTTCAGCACAGTCACATGAGCCTAAAAGTGGCCTTGGAACCTTGGCCTCCACTTTTATGCCCTTATTTACAGGCAGCCCTGTTCTCCCTGCTTGCCAGCTAATATCTCTCAAACACAAAACGAGGTCCTTTACCTTGCTGCACACTCCTGCTGGAATGAAATCTCTACTGAAATCTCCCTTTTGAATTGCAAAGAAAATTGTCCCCAAAAAGATTTTTCCCTTTTAAGGGAGAGCAGCTGGACTGCAGGGCAGGGATGTAGACGTTCAAGTGCTGCTCCCCAAAGGAACCCTCCTGAGGTGTGAGCTGTGAGCTACTCACAGGGACGTGCTTGGGGAGGCACGTGTTGGCTTCGGGAGCTGCCAGCCCCAGGCTCCATCCACAGAAAGTCACCGCTTGTTTTACCCTGTCTGGGAATTTCCTAGCGCCGTGTGGAGCCAAGGTGGCGGCTTCCCGTGCAAAGAGGAAGCAGGGCGGGAGAGGGGTGGAGGTAAGGACGGGGGAGGAGAGGTGAATAAGGCAATCAGACAAATTTAGAACATCCTCTTCTTCCAAATTTAATTTCCAATAGACAACCAACTTCAAAGGGAGGAAAGCCACTGTGATTTCCTTCAAGCAGCATTGACGCTTTTTGTTTGATTGTTTAAATATATACTTTTGAATATTTTATGAAGATGTTTAATATGTGTGTAGTGTTGAAAAGGGCCTCTTGAGTAGGGTTATTTTTTCTTTCCCCTTCTCCTAGTCATCAGGGAGCAGAGCTGCCAAACCATCAAGTTCAGCTTTATCACATTTTATTATTCTTGTAGAAAATGTACTTTTTTCCACTGTAAATTAAGTTCCTTATGTTACCATTATACTTTAAAATCATGGCACTCTCTGGCCTTTAAATATGTATGGGGAAAGGTACCTCTTGCTAATACTAAACAGATCCCAGCTAACTCTACATATCATTTTTGTTATTAATAAACCCATGCTAAGACACACAATTCAAACCTCTAATTTTATTTAACATTATTTTAATTCTAGGCCAAAAAAAAGCATTTTCAGTTTTGTCAGATCTGTTTAGTCACTGACCTGGTTCAGTGTGCATTTGCCACGTACAGCTTTGACCTTCATGGGTGTTAAAGCATGATTAAACCTCGGGTCTCAGAGCTCTTTCTGCAACTTTCCTGAATTTTCCTAATGGTTCTGAACAGGGATGCCACAGCTTGACTATTTCCAGAGTATTTACATGAAATCCATTTCCTACTACTGCCAGAAGAAAACTGCTGTTCCAAAGGAAAGCAACTGTCTCGCCGCGCCTGCTTCCCCACAGCAACATCCCCAGTCACTGCCCCACAGCCATAATTCCTTTCTCTTTCGTCTGTGCTGAAAATGTAATAACAAGCAACCTAAACCAATGCCAACCTGCTTAATCGTGTATTCACATGAGAGGTACGAGCATCAGCTCTCAGTGCTTGGAGCTGACATTTCTTTGAAACACTATTATTATTTAAACTGAATCCTATTTTAACTGCACTGCTGTACAGGACTGCTGTTTGTTTGGAGACAGAAAAATAAATTGCATGCTGCGCAACAACAAGAATAAGAGCAAAACTATTACATCACTGGGGAAATTCCCACTTGCAGACCCTAGTGCAGCTCTTCTCTTGGTTGGCTCCAAAAGCTAAAACAAGGTAGCTCTGAAAAGGAAAACATTAACTTGCCTCACCTTTGAGAAGCCAGTATAGGATAAGAAGGAGGGAGAAGCACTCTGCAAATGAAGTTAGTTAACATGTGGCAACTGTAGGCACACTGAGGCTTCCCCAAACCCTTAATTTTTCAGCCAAAAGTGATCTCAACACTTCTACAGCATATCCTCAGTCCTAAGGAGCCTCCCTGTGTCCTGCTGGAAAAATCAGACCTACAGCCTACGCTTCTGTTCACCTGCCTGCAAATAGGCTGCAATGGGTGAATTTCTGGGATCTGCTATTTTACAGACTCCTGAGCTTCTTGTCTGCATTTAATTTCACATATATATTTTCTATGTTATAATCCAGGATTTTTTAAATGATTGGAAAGCAAACTGCATTTTCTCTAGCAAACAGAGGATTTCCCTGTGTGCTAATAATAATAATAAACTAATTATTCCCACCAACAAAAGCTAACCTGCTTGACATTGCTGCTGTCCAAGGGTATACAGAGGGTTCATTTTTATTAAATGAATTTTTGCTCTAGTTTATTTTCTGCATTTGCCTTTAGTATCCTCACTTCTTCCTCATAAGCAGAAATTCTAGCTACTGTTTTTTCAAGACATTACAAGTATTTATGAATTTAGGGCAAAAAATATTTATGTTACTAAGTCCCCTTATTTCTGCCATCCTCTGATTTACCATCTTAAGTCACCCAGGCTGCTTCCGTGCCTAGTGGAAATCAGTAGGCTGCTTCAAAAGTGTCGCATCCCTGTCTGTGATATAGAGAGAACCTGATGATGACTAGCTGTAGACCATAGCTTATAGACTACTGCCATCAGGTGAGTTAGTGACATGAATAATTCTCATTTTTTGTGGGCTCTAACCTGACACATATTTTTAAAGTACTATGAGATCCCAGGAAAACATGAGGTAGCTACATGTAGCATTAGGAGAAGCAAATTTTGTTCTTAAACACTTCCAAAAATATTACCTTTCAAAATCATAGAAGATAATTATTTCCAGTAAAGTGATGAGGGAAATGGGACCTACAATGGGTAGCATGGTATCTTGCCTTAGATCTGACAGGACTGAGGCTACTGAATCAAAAGCCCCAGTTAGGATGTCCAAGTTTTGGATTTCAAAGACAGTCGTACCTTAGGGAGGGCTCTTCTATTTGCTTATGTTGATGTTGCTTCAGATATGTGTGGAATGAGACCACCAACCACTCTGAAAGGTCAAATATCTCCCCAGCCTCTACAGCAGAACAGCCTTGGCTGGTTGCCTCTATGGTGTGAGGGGAAAGGGAATGTCTCACAAGCCTCCTATGTCTGTTCTTTTTCAGTATCCTTATTCTGTCGAGATGAATGTCAGGAGGATGGTGTGGGACCCAAGGAGAGGGTTTGTCATCCCCTCTCATTCTTTTGTTTACTCTGGAGTACTCGCATGCACTGCAAATGTCAATGGAAGCACATTCACCTCCTATTACGTAGCACAGAGACTGGGTGAGTGACAACTGCGCCAAGGAAGGACCACAGTGTTTCTGTTTCTTGGTTAGCCTCAATTATATTTGATATATCTAATTGATATGTATCTGTAGCAAGTCCAAGCTGGAATGTGAAGAGCAAATTCATTCTTCCCCTTTTTTCCTATTCAATAGAACTTGGATTTGATCCACTCCTGGTTTTGAAAAATTACCAAGTGTTAAGGTGATACAAAATAGGAGCATTTTATTCAACCACCACCAAGGATTTGTTTGCTTGGATTGAGCTATATTTACATTAAAACAATTGCTGGTTTAGGATAAACCAAACAGTAGCTTTCTTATTACTTCTGGTCATTAAACACACAAGTTCATGGTATAAAAATCTTATTAAACTGCTGATTCAAATCTTTGCTTTTTTATATAGTTTGTCTTGCTGATTTACTGTACCCTTTCTCTTGTATTTACAGTTGATCTTTAGCTCAGAATTAAAATCTGAATTTTAAGCAACTAAACATTAAATTTTTGAGTGCTGGGGATTTATATGAAACCAATTAGAATTTACTTTTCATTGCTTTCAATGCATTTTCTTTCTCTCCTCATACACTGTATTTTTGACAGAGGAGAATTTACTGTGACTTCATTCCTAATAGATCATGGCACCCTTCTATACAATTAGCACTCAGCTTTAAACAACAGGCTTGTGAATTTGTACGGCAGCCAAATAAGAGTCCTGTAAATCTCTGTCTCTTTTTCTTCATTGTTGGAGTAATTATTTTTTACTAGAATTGTGAATGCAAAGCTAAAAAACCCATTAGGACATCCCTCTCTAGCCCAAAAGGACACAGGCAATACCTTATTCTATAATGGGTTACTGCACAGTGGTCAGATGTGTGTTTGGTATGGGGCACCACAGACACGATGCAGGTTTATTTCAGAGTTGATGTATTTAAAGCATCAATAAATACATAAGACCAAGATTTGGGGACCCCATTCAGAAAGGGAAGGTCATCAGAGGGCAGGAGAAACATGTTTCATGTTTTACAGAAATTAATCCTCTCTCAGATATGCAAATGTTGAGGCACTCAAAAGGATCACAGAATCACAGCATGACAGAATCACAGAATGGTGGGGGTTGGAAGGGACCTCAGGAGATCATCCAGTCCAACCCCCTTGCCAAAGCAGATTCTCTACACCAGGTTGCACAAGAAAGCGTCCAGGTGGGTTTTGAACATCTCCAGAGGTGGAGACTCCACAACCTCTCTGGGCAGCCTGTCCCAGTGCTCTGGCACCCTCACAGTAAAGAAGTTTTTCCTCATGTTTAAGTGCAACCTCCTGTGTTCCAGCTTGTGCCCATTGCCTCTTGTCCTATCACTGGCCACCACTGAGAAGAGTCTGGCCCCATC
>NW_010332627.1:24810-29884 GCF_000700745.2 Antrostomus carolinensis | reverse complement strand
TCAGATCCCCTCTCAGGCTGCTCTTCTCCAGGCTGAACAGACACAGCTCTCTCAGCCTCTCCTCGTAAGGCAGATGCTCCCGCCCCTCATCATCTTTGTGGCCTCTGCTGGACTCTCTCTAGAAGATCCCTGTCCCTCTTGAACTGGGGAGCCCAGAACTGGACACACTGGATGAGTCACTTTTGAAAACATTTTCTGAGAATGGCTGTGGAGCTGATGAGTGAGGGTTGGAGCCAAACATGGCAAATGCAAGAAAAGTAATTCATTAATTACTGTGTCCATGTGTGATCAGTTAGTTTGATCAGCTGATGTTCAGGCATTTATACAAGTGACCTCATGTTTCCATTGTGTGGCATTTCCAACAATTTCCATAGAAATGACAGAAGAAGGTGAGGTGTTTTGGAAGCTGTGAAAGGAGCGGATGTTGGAGAAGCAACTGGAGTGCAGATTGATTAAATGAGATTGATGCAGAGAGTGCTGCATGGTAATAACTTTTCTTTTTTCATTTCAGAGGGCAGAGTACAGAACCTGTCTCTGAATGCAACTCACAAAAAACTGCTGGTTGGAGAAACTCTGCATTTGAAATGCAGAGCAGAAACCTTCATCAACGGCCGCGTTGAGCTCATATGGACATGTCCTAGTGGGAGAGTGAGTTGATGAAAATTCAGTATTCTGCTTTTATGCAGTCTCCCCCTACCTAAAAGAAAGATCTGTTCACAGGGCTGAGTAAACCCAAACTACTACTTATTCTGAAATATAGCCAACCATTTCTCCACCTAGAATTGACTGTACTTTTAGTTGGGTTGAATCTAAAACTTATCTGGCCATCTTGAACCTGCAAATTAAACTGCATATCTCAGGCTAAATATACACTTGCAAGAAAAGCCAGGAGTGTATGTTTCTTGTTGGGAAGAACAAGCTGTCTCATTTCTTCTGGCCTGTTCGTTGATCCCAGCTCACAGTGGGATCAAAGGCAGCATGAAGGTTGCAAGTTGTCAGTCCGCTCATCCATCTTGGCATTTATTAAGTAGGAAAAAGTGAATCAAAAGCCAATTGTATCTGCTGAAATCTGCACCAAAGAATGAAATTTAAATTCTGAGTGTAGGTCCTTGAGCTGTCTGTGGAATGCAGTACAAAAATGCCAAATTTGAAGTAGAAATATGTAAGAGACTGAGCATTTGCTTTGATGTACTCAAACCTTTCAGTTCTCCTCAGGAAAAACAGAAGCGAGAAGGTGTATTTTCCAAATCAGTTCATTAATCTGAGATACTACTCATGGTTCTATTTGATGCTCGAAATTAAAATGATTGCTTTTTTTGCATTTTAGTTCAGCAAAATACACATTTCAAAGAAGCAGCTAAGCCTCTTGGAAAAGTGTAAAATTTGATTCCTAAAAACTGATTAGTTTTTACTTATTTTTTCATTTAAAGATAGAGTGTCTGATTTTGCTTTGGTGAAGAAACTGCAGAAAATATAAAACAGAATTTATAGAAGTGCAAGCAGTATGGTGTTACTGGATTTTGTTTCTTAAACCCCATATGATGGAAGAGAGTTGTTTTTCTATGAACCCTCCTTAGATTTCTAACATTATAAATGTAAAATTTCTTGGCCAAATCTCTGGTTTCACAAATCCTATCAGAAGCGATAATGCTTTCTAAAACTCTACAGGACTGCATCGGCACTTGGTTGTCGTAATATATTCTATTTCTATCATAATATATTTCTTTTAGAAAGTAGGAGTTTTTTAAGACAGAAAAATACTGACTGCAACCAAAAAAACCACCAACCAAAAAACCAAAGCACAACTCTGACCCTACAGATGCCAGCAGCAGTTTGGCACTGATATCCCTGGGATGTGGTCCCTGAGAAGGGCTGATCTGGGATGCATCCCCTTATTTACCTGCCTGCCCAGATTTCAGTACAGAAGCGCCACAGTTCCACTCTGTTTCTCTCTCTTATTAGACTTGATAATGAAACCTCACACAAGAGCTCTTCCTCCTGATTTGTCTTTTATATTATTTATTTCAGTGATGGGGTGATATGATAATTTTTATATGAATCACTGCTTTTCTTTACTGGCAGATTTTGAAAGGATGAACAAAATAATCCAGTTTATGCTGCTTTTTGACTCTCTTTTTTCCCCAATTTCCAGCACCCTTACCCTAGAAGAACAATAGACAAGAGTGGCACGGTGTACGAAGTTGTCAGCAGTCTGACAATTGAAAATGTCACCATGCAAGACGGAGGCCTGTATGTATGCAAGACATTCAACGTAACAAGGCTGGAGGCCAATGTCACAGTTACAGTGTATGGTAAGTTCCGAATACTCAAGAACCAAGATTATTAAGCTTAAAGGATAATGCCACATTATTAAATCTGTTGATATGCAGATGGAATTAGGAAGAATGCCAACTAGTTAAAACAACCATTAATCATCTATAATCTTTAATCAACCTATGAGACAGTCAGAACCCAGCACTCTGTTTTCAAAGAAACGTTAGAGAGTTCAAGACTGAGACATGTCTGAGGACGTGGATTAACCGGGAGCTGAGCTGTTTTGAAAAAGCTGGCACCAAGTGTGGTTGCTGATACCCTGGCAAATCTGTCCTGCTGGCATTCACATGGACAAGAGATACCCAGGCATTTTTACACGCTGCTCCAGGAGCAATGCAGATGCATATTCTCTGCTTTCAATAGAACAAGAGGAATATCTCCTTCATTTGGAGATAGACCTTCCTGGCTGTGGCTGAGCTTTGCACGGGGACTGCAGCAACAGCTTGTCTTGTCATTCCATTTGGTTTTCTGCAGCTTTTGCACATCTGTATTGCAAAAAATCCAGGGTAGGCACAACGCAATTCAAAGATGTGAGCGTTGTACTGTGGCCAGTCTGCCACTGACTTGTCTTCCTGTTTCATTTCTCTTCCAGACAAACCCTTCATGATGGTTTCTCATAAGAAAGGGCCTTACTACGAGATCACATCGGGACATAAATCACTGAAACTAGCTGCAAAGGTGGACGCCTTTCCTCGTCCAAATGTCACCTGGTGAGTACCATCATCTTGAGCAAAATCAGGAATATCAGGCCTTCTGTTGGGCTCCTGTCTACAATAAATTTTCACTGTTCCTCACCACACAGATAAAAGATGACAGCTGGGAATGTTCATGGCTGTTGTCTCACAGTTCAGCTAAGGAGATGTGACTCCTTTCTGTGCTGGCATATGCTCTGTGAAGATGGGCAAGCCATACCTCTTTCCCATGCTATTTTTCTCTCTTAGTCATGCAGAAAAAGTCCCTAGAAGAAAAATGGGGGTTTCATTTAACTGGGACACAGAACTGTCTGGAAGATTCAAGTAGAAAGCTATTGGGGAAGGGCTGGTGGTTTACCACTATTAGTGGTGGTCAGTCTGCAAGGAGGCAGTGCATAATAGCAAGCTGCAGGACAGATTCTCAACATGAGAAATTGTTTCTCTTCATAACTTTTAAACAGTTTTCCCCAATCCTGTACCACCAGCAATGTCAGATCCCTGCAGACAATGCAGTGCATCCTCCTGAGCAAACTAAAAGGCTCCACCAGGATTGTAACAGATCAGCTTAATAGGAGGGGCAAGGTGTCAGCAGCTCCAGGAGACATTAATTTCTCTGTTTACCCTTTCATTGCTTGTCCTCTTGCTACTTTTTCTATGCTTTATTCTACAGTGGGTCTTTAGCAACCCCATCCAACACCTTATACATCTTTAACAGCTGGCATGGGTTTGCCTGTGCTGGCATAGGAGGTGGCTTGGGTGAGTGAGCACCTGCACAGTGTGCAGGTTTCCTTGGCCAGCTGAGTGCCATGCAGGGGGGCCTGGCAGTCAGCAAAAGGTATTGGATTTAGCATTGAAATAACATTATATTCTCTACTATGCAGTCAGACCAGTGAAATCAGTGCTGCCAGGAGATATTTTTAACTGTTGCTGTTAGTTAGGAGATGGAAATGTTTTTGTGAGTTGAAGTGGGGACTGTCCTCCTTTTCTCTGCCAAGCTTTGTTCTCTGGGCTCAGCGTGGAGCTGCTTGGTAGCTGCCTGGGACCACCAGAGCTGCCTTCCCTGCATGTTTGAAGCTACAGCTGTTGATGTTGGAGGTCTCTCAGTACAGTTGTTTAAATGACTGTAAAGGAGGTTTCCAGCATTCTCAGGCAGTAGGACACATGCACCAGTTTCTCCTTCCACCAAGACTAAAGCTCTGCGTGTGGCAAAGTCTGACCTATTTCATATTCATAACCCAAATCTGTGTGTTGGATTAGCAGTGAAGAGGAGTCTGCTCATGCAGACTCTGCTATCCCACTCTTAGCTCGTGAAGATTCAAGATTGTGAATTCCTCACTGACCTTCCTATTGACTGTAAATTCTCCAGGTCACAGACTTTAGCATTTTCAGAAACAGTAAAGGGTCATATATACATATTAAAAGACAATTCTGCTTAATTAATATCTTGTTTTAAAACTCATGACAGAAATCTTGCTTAACCCATGATTTTCTGCACTTATTGTACATCCAGCATAATTTGGGGGCATCTAGATGTACATTTCTGATCATAGCTGAGCATGCAAGAGGCACAGTTCATTCAGATCCATTAAAATATCTTTTTCCACTGTGCTGGATGAAGCCATCCCATAGCACTGCAGGTGCTACTCAGTTTTAGTGAGGGAGGATAAAAGGAATAGATACCCAATTCAAGCAGTGACTACAGATCTGTGTTTCCCTTGCTGTTTCTGAAGGATGACTCTTTACCCACCCTAATTTGGGTAACAGTTAGGTTTTCTGAGGGCTAGTATGCATGCATGCACATGATGAGCCTTGATGGGACTTTCACAACAGGTACAAAGACGGCAAACTGATCAAGGATAACCACACTTGCTACGAGCAGGATCCAATGAAGTACAGACTGGGTATAAGAGATGTGAGACCAAAGCATGCTGGAAACTACACCATCGTCTTGAGCAATGCACAATATGGCCTGTATAAGAACCTCACCATGCAGCTGGTAGTGACAGGTAAGGACTTGATGTTTATAAAGACTTCTCCTAGGTTCTCTC
>NW_010332627.1:23605-24775 GCF_000700745.2 Antrostomus carolinensis | reverse complement strand
GAATGGGTGACATTTCCCCATGTTTAGCTGATATGAGCTGATATAGCACTGGGCATAGATCACCACCTTTTTTAGGAACCACTGAAGATCTGCCTCATTTCACCACATGTTAAACAGAAGCAACAGAATGGAGAGCTAGTGTAAGAGTTAGTCTGAAACTAGGTCATCTAAAGTCACTTTCCACTGAGATACTGCACCTCAGAAACAGCCTGCAGCATCTTTGTGTCAGGACAATGTCTCCACAGCAGGAAGTAGAAACAGCTTGAAAGTGAACAAACTTAACAGGACTTAACTTAAATTTTAATAGGAGTTTGGGAGGATATCTAATAGTGAGGTCTTGGAGCTGGGGGCACAGTTTACTGAGAGAAGTGATGGAGGTTTTATCCCTTGAGATTAAAAACTAGCTTGAGCAAAGCACTGGAGAACATCCTGTTAGGACAGGAAAAGTCCCAATAGGGCTGATGGAAGGAACTAGATAAGCTACCCTGTCTTTTATGTCTCTCCATCATCCTGCTACAGAAATACTTTCTAAGTCTGTATTTTATGTATTATCATTTATCTTCTGGGAGCACTTGAGAGACAGGTTCATTTTCAGGGGAATCTGTAGAAAACTGAAGAAAACTGTGGTGTGCACTGAAGCAGGTTCACTTGACATAGAGGGAAAATAGATATTGGAATCACATTTATTAATCTCCCTTGCTGGGATAATGGAAGACAGAGCCGCTTTGTCTCTTTGCATATCCACTGCCTCTTTTAATCCATTGAATTTGGCAACAGAGATTGAATCATGAGGCCAAGTAGGAGTTCAGCAAAAGTTAGCTCTGCTTCCCTTTGTATTTCCTGAGGTTCACTCAGGCAGTGAGATAAAGTTATTGAGATAGGTTTGCTTTCTTTTATGTGGTGAATTCTTTTCTTCTTATCCTCTTTACACATAAAAATATTCTCAATTGTCCTGTTTTGTACACATACTTATGTACTGTTGCACCACGTAACTTCCAGCATGTCACCTTTCACCTTTCAGAAAGGAATAATGTCTAACAAATGGAGATCTTGTCACTTAGGCACATTTGACCTTATAAAAAGGCAAGATCTGGTAGCTTAAACCACCTTAAACATTACAGAAACTAATGTGTGGTTTAAGAGTGGAGAGAGCTAAGAACATGCTTATGG
>NW_010332627.1:3536-23582 GCF_000700745.2 Antrostomus carolinensis | reverse complement strand
ATGTGTTAAGCTGCAGTAATTTGTTCACTCAAGGTTGTTTATCCATACAATGGTTTTGCCATTTTGTTAAGAGAACGGAAACATTCAAAGGAAAAGAAAACTAAGAATGATAATAAACTATCTTGTCAAGGTAAATACTGGTGTTCACATGCAAAAGAGAATGTTTACTTGAAGAGCAGCCGTTCCCCAAATAGTCATATAAAAAACAAACAGACCTTGTTTGCATCAGCAAGATGCTATTTCAGGATTAGACCAGCCCATGCTCTTAACTACAGTAGAAGCCTTTCATCTTTAGTGTATGTACAAGTATGTGGTGTTCTGTCTCTCACACACAGTGCATGCCTAGCATGGTGCTCATTGTTAGCCTTTCTGAGGGATCAGCCCAAGAAACACTTCAATCGGGAATAATTCTTTCATTGCAAAACCCACTGTTTCTCAGGAGTCTGCAAAGCCCAGCAGCTGCAGGAATGTTAGTGACTGGAGAAGGTGCTGCATGGTGAAGCACAGGAAAAATGAACAGCAAGTGTTTCTTTTCTAGTAAAAGAAGGTCTTCTCAGAAATGAGGGCAAGCAAAGGAAAATATCTGCCCAAGAGTGGCATTGTTTTTAAGCTAAAGGCTGCAAACAAGGGGGGTATTTGCTTTGACTGTAGACAGGACTGACACAAAACACCTAGGAAATCTCTCTTGCTTTTGCCAGGCTCTGCAGCACTAACCTGACAGGCAGTATGTGAAGCACTCAGCCCAAGGAGAGGGTAATTTTGCTGAGATGCATGTGGGTAGAGACCAAAAAAGACAAATTTTGTTCTTGAAGCTTATCCAACAGCAGCAAACTGCCTTTTTTCTGGTGCTTTCAGTTAAAGGGATGGCTTTTTCAGATCTGGGCATCAGTTGCTTTACTTTCCAAAATAATTCTGAAGCTCCAAACTGAATGCAGATTGGAATTTTTCCCTTAACTCCTCAACAAATAACCTGACACTTTTATCTCCAGTCATCACGACTGGTATCTTGGTATTGCACGTGAATAGATTCAATCACTTGGAATTTCAACAGACACTTAGCCACAGAGAAGGAGGCCAAAACACACTTTCTAGCCATTTTATGCAGGATTACCTTGCCCACCACTGAAACACAACCACCTCTGTGCTGGGAGGGGTGATTAATGGCTCTGCTTAGAACCATAGGCAGTTTGCAATTACTGAAGCTGGAATTTGAACACAGGGATTAGCAGACTTGATGGTAAAATCCTCTTGGGCTAGCAAGTGAACACCGTGGTAGGAGCACTGGTTTTGCATCATGTCTAAAAGGTGGAGCCTGCAGCAATAGGAGATAAGCCTCATGCTGAGCACATAACCATGTACCAGCTCCCTGTTACTGAGAAGTAACATTTCTTTTTGAGTAACAGCATTGGTCCTCAAAAGCCAGGGCCAGTCTTTGAAACTTCAGAGCTGCATCTGTGAAAGTGAGTGAGTTCTGATCTATATTAGTAAAGAGAAGGTGGAAAAATATTTAAATAGACTCCTGAATGAGAAGATTAATGTCATTTGAATATGTTTTCTTCACTACAAGGGGACACTGCATTGAAGAAATTATAAGTAAGCATACAGCCCCCTCTCCTGTGAGTCTCTTCAAAATAATACATAGTTAATGTTTCTGAGCATCACAGATCATCTAACTGGCAAAGTGCTGTGACAAACCCATCAACTGTGAATTTGAACAAGGTGTAGAGGAAGTTTAATGTTAATAGTGTTGTGAATTGTTACGAACACAGTGTAAATAACAGCAGGATCCATTCATCAAATTGCACAATATTAATTTTTGCAGTGTATTTTATTCAATAATAATGGCAGCAGAAGAGAACCCTTTAAGCAGGATGACAACAAGATAAGAAGTCGCCTGCTTGAGCCCTGCAGGACAGGAGCTTATAGTCAGTGTGTCTCTTGACCTGCTAGCCCAGCACTGCTGCAGGCTTTCCTTGGAGTCACCTCCCCTGTACTTCACTGGTAGCAATTGCTGTAGTTCTGACATAAAGCGTACACTGTATGAGCAAGGCATTTCACTCCATGGTAATGAGGAAAATATTAGGAACTATTTGCCCCCAAAGTTTGATATTGGCCATAAAAGTGATAAGTATCTGCAGAGAGCAGAGGTATCCATCATCTCAGCTCCACAGAGGCAAGAAGAAGCAAAATGGCCAAATAACTCCCAGAGCTGCAGGGTGGGAACTGATAGAAATGCCAGCCCAAGGTGAGGACCTGGTTGACAATATGCAGGAAGGAGACACATGAAGATGTGTGCCTGGCCCGGAGGAGAATCATGTTGTTATTCAAAAAATGTCTCTTTAAGAAGTGGCTTAACTGTGCCTCTGGTCACCCGTGCTCCCACTGCAGCTGGAATTTAATCCTGCAGGAGCACATATCTCCCTTGTGGAGTCACCTTGGCTCATTGTAGGACTCCAGTCCCCAGGAGGTAGCTGATTGCATTTTCAAAACACTCCTTCTTTACATATTTACACATCAAACACTGTCCAAGAAGCGGCGGGTTGCTGTGTTTTTGTTTTGTTGGATTAAATTCTTATTGAGAAAAGCTTCAAGAAAATAATGTCCTGAAGAATTTGGAGGGGAGGGAGCAAGGAGAAGGAACAATCCTAGAAAACAGCTGGTGGCTGCACATCTGAGCCAGCCAAGAAGGAGCAATGTGGGAGAAAAGAGTTATTCCGGGCTGGAGTACAAAGCAGTTTCAGAACAAAACATAAACAAAAAACCCTCAAATCTATTTATGGGCAAGCAGGCTGCATTTCATTCTCACCCTTGTACAAGTCATCTGCATGTATCAGGGTTCTTGCTGCGCCCTTACGGAGCAGTCAGCATGCTCTGACCACCACGTTGTGAGTGAAGATTGTACTGAAGCACAAGTTAAATCAAAAATGGGATGAATAACCTCCTTCACCACTTTGCCTTTCTTCTTAGTCCCAAAGTTTCTCTCATGTGCTCCCTCTAGGCTCTTGCAGCAAATATTGCTTTGGGTTCCAGCTGCTCTAGTCAATTGAAATGACATTCCCTGGTAGAGTCCTTGATCCCCCAAGCTCTCGTGTATCTATAAGAAATGCAGGATTAAGTGCTAGAAATAGCCTCTACCATAAGCAGCAGTAATTCACAGGCTCCTTATGAATTCCCTGCCTCCTGGGTAAGGACTAGAATAAAAGGAGTGAACGGAGAACTCACGTGTGCATTGCCATGTGCTCCTTGTTATGTCAGCGAGGTGACCAGCTATACCTCCATTTGTTACCAGGGAAAAGTAGCTCCAGAGCAGATTATGCATATGTTGCCCTACTCTGTAGTCAGGCCAGCTCTTCATATTTGGTTGAAAATCAAAAAGCAAAGGGAGTTCTGTGCCTGACCTACTTTGGCTTACAAGGGAGGAGTTGACATCAAAGGAGTCCCCAGTGATCTCCATAAAAGTTACTAAATATGTGGTGATCCATGTGAACAATGCCCCATCACCTCAACCAGACCCAGAAATAGTCTGAAGAGGGAAATGATCCTTTGGGGTGAGGTTAATACATTTGGGATATGCCAGTTCAGAGAAAAAGAGCTCTTAGAGTGCTGCATCTCATTTAAAGCCAGTTGAAGACAGAGGGGAGACTCCTGTAGTCTTTTCTGTATGGAAGGGCCCTGAAATCTCTTAAGCTGGACAATGTTACACTGTGCGAAACATGAATTTCTTTGGATTATTAGGGCAACCCAACTGCTGTTGAGGTTGAAGGACTGAGCCAGGAGAAGCAAGGCTACATAAAATTACCTACCCTCACCTTGCCTGCATGTTTCAGTATCTGGTCTTCCTTTGTGTATCATATCCATCTCCTGTGTAGCTCCTTGGAGGATGACCCATTCAGAAAAAGCCAAAATAGGAAATCTGATTTTCCACGTCTTGGGCCAGCTGTGCAAACTAGAAACCCCAAAATAAAACACAGCCTGTCTCCATCCAACTACTGTTCCAAGATGTTTCTCCCCAAGCTCGTTGCTTTGCTTTCCTCCTGGGTACTGACAGCACTGGCTGTGGCCAATGCTTTGGATGGGGAGGACGCTCAGCTGAGGAGAGCAAGGGCAGAGAGATTCAGTGCTCCAGTCTATCCTTCCAGTCTCATTTATCAAGACACAGGCAGGAGACAAACAACTCACTTTTTCTGGGAGATATATGAAACAAAAGAAAAAATGTAGCAGCACAAACAGACTACAGTAAGCCTTTTCAGCACACTAATTATTAGAAAATTACAAAGAATTTTCTCACTGACATCATGCAAACCCTGCACACTTGTAGCTCTGCAGTCCAGCCTCCGCTCATCCTCTGTGCTCTCCCAGGAGAGCCACTAATGAAAAAGTCAGATGAGCTATTTTCATTTTGTTGGAAGTAGCCAAAGCAATTTTAGGAAGAGGAAGGTGGGGCCTGCTGGAATTTGCCAGAAAAATCCGAAGCATTCAGCTCATGTCTTTGCAGCAGCTATCTCTCTCTGACAGCCCTTAAAAACCAGAGCAGTGGGGGGAAGTTGGAGAGTGGCAGCACGTGGCTTCCATGCTCTCTCTCAGCCAAGCCTGCAGGTATATAACTGTTGCTTTTCTCTTTTGAAAAGCGGGCAAAGAGAGCAGAGACAAAAATCCTAGAAAACTGCCTGTTCTGCTAAAAATTAAGCAGTTCATCATGAATGTGTTTGCTTTTGAACTCTGTTTAGCCACAAAAAATAAGATGTGGAGAGAGAGACAAGAGAAAACCCTTTTTTCTTCCAAAGCTTGGCTGCATCGGGGTGAATGACAGCTCTCGGAAAGGTGGTACAGGACTGGAAAAAACAGCTTTCTTCCTACAAGGTGAGGATAGATAGATCCAAAAGTGAGAGTACAAGGTCAGGAAAAACCAAAACCAAACTGCACTGCCATTTTAACAACAAAATTTCCTGTAGGGTAGGTCAAGTGCCCTGTGATTTTTCTGAATATCTATTCATACAGTATCCAACTGCATGGTTTCTCTTCCATGTGCTTCCACCCTGCTGGCATTCCCAGCCCATAACAGCAGGGTGTGTGTGCTAGAGATCAGGCAGGCGACCGATAATCAGTGACTCTAATTCTATTCCTGGCCGTGGTATTGACTCACAGAGAGATTTTGGCTACTCATTTCATCTTGGCATCTGCTTCTCCAGAGGTACCGTGGGGACAATGCCATGCACCCACTTCACAGCAGCCTTGTACGTAGTGCTGCGCAAAATAAAACACAAAAGCAAACAGAACAAAACAAAGAAAACCACCCAGGCAAAATCAGCTGGGGTCAAACACAATGTTCTGTTCAGCCTGAAACAAAAGATTTGTTTTCAGGTCATTTAATGATTTTTTTTTTTCTTTCTTTCCTTTTAATAAATAATAAAAAACCAACCAACAAAACAAAACAAAACAAAGCAAAACCCACCAATAAACATAAAAAAAATCCCAACAAATCCAGAAAACAAACCCAAAGATCACTTGCAAGTCAAACACAGACAAAGTGTTTTTACTTTGGGGGAAATTTCATCCTCTTTTTCCCATACTGTTTGACCAGTCCAAACTTGGATTAATGAGTTTCCTACCTACCTTACAGAATATGCACCCAGCTCAACTTACAGAGCTTATATTTCCATTAAGTAGTGTACAAACATCAGATGCAAGATTCTAAAGAGCAAATTATTTTTGCTTTTGGGAAACAGAAAGGATAAACAGAAAACAAGCTGCCCCTCTATCAATAGTTTTAATGAAGCCCCATGTCCAGCAAAGTAGGTAAGGTTGAGACTAAATGCTTCACTGGACCATTCTATGTTATTTTAATGATGTGCTTAATGTAGAAAGATTTTTTGAAACCCAGTTTAAATGGCAGTGGGGAAGGTATATAAACAGCAGTTCAGTCAGAGGTCACTGGAAGTAAAGCAAAGGTACTCTAAAAAAGATAGGGAAACTTTCTACGTGCTGTCCTCTAAATCTGGATGCTCCTTTGGGTGACAAGTGACCCCATAATAGCATCTGCAATGATTTTAGAGATAGAAGATTCTCTTGCAAAAGGGAATGCCAGAGGGTTAATGTCCTAATCCTTGTATGTATGATTTGCTCCTAATGCCACAAACTAAAGATAACACTAGAAAGTAAGGTGAGATTTACATAATGCTGATCAATTTGAGATTTACAGTAAGCAGAACTGCTTTTTTATTGCAGTTCACAGTGCAGCAGCAGCAGCAAAGTCTTTAGTTATTCAGGTCAGCTCTCACACCAGCAATTGCACCTCTGCAAAGCGAGCTGGGGATACAATCATACTTTAAGCCAGAGAGGACGAAAACCCATTTATTTCGATACATTTAAAGCCATCTGAACATTGCATGTTCCAAATACAGCCAGGGAGGAGAAAGCTTTTAAGGTTTGTTTGGCTTCTGCTTGAGAAAACTCAGCCTGGGGAGGGCAACGGCCAAGGGATGGGAGGTGGAGGCTGAAAGGAAGCAGGCAGATCTCAGTGCGGGAGGGAGTGGGAAGCAAGAAGTGGGATAGCAAAGGATACTTCAGGTCAGAAATGAAGTGTATTTCCAGATCTCCTCTTGCAGTTCAGCACTGCTGTAAGCAGGCAGGACTGCTCTTTGGCTGGGGGCATGGCTCTGTAGGAAGGTGTTCGGTGAGCCTAAGGTTAGGAGAGCAGGGGTGCTGTGAGTCAGGCTCTCTGCACCCTTGCAGAGCTTCATGGGGAAAGGAGGACTCAGCACTGCACTTGCTGGAGGAGGCAAGGTGCACGGCAGGGTCTGCGCAGAGGCAGCTTGCTTGTTTGCTCAACTTTTGTACTGCCAGTAGTCCAACGCCTGCTAAAGCTCTCCATTCCCAACAGCTTTTTGTTTTTGCATGCTTAAAACTCAGCAATACACATGCAAATGTACGTGTGTTGATGAAATCCACGCTTTAGATGCATAATTTAAAGTGCAACAAGAAAAGTACTTGGGTTTTGGCAGGGCTTACGAATGGATTCATACTCCAAGCCTTACTCCACACCTAAAAATGAGCAAAGACAAACAAGAGTTTGTGCATAATCCACCATGCTGCTTAATAAGCAAACATGAAAGAGAAAGCAAAGCCACATTTGGAGGAGGGAGAGAGTTATCTGAGAAATACACTATTAGGTGTACCTTAGATAATCACTGGCTTTAGGCTGAAAACTCCTCATCACACTAATGTGGAGAGCCTTTCCACGAGTGAGACTGCTGCAGATGCCAGCCCACTGAGCCAACTACCTAGTCACAGTCTGAGCAAATCTAAAAGGCCAGTACCCACCACAGAAGCCAGTTCACTTGTTTCCATCACTGATAAAAGGCAACTTCTGTAAATAGGATTTGGCCCAGCAGTGAGGAAGTGAATGGAAAAGCTTCACTTGCCTTCAGGGGCCACAGGAAAATAGCCACGACAGTGTGCACAGGCTTGAAAAGCTTTCAGTCCAAGAAATATCCCCAGTATGAGCACCCCACTTTCCAGGTCACAAACCCTCAGTGCGCTGGGGCCAATGCCAACACCCTTAAAGCACAAAGAGGGCACATGCAAAATTGTGGAAGAGCCTCGTCCCCACTGCAGTAGCGCTGCGGGAAGAGGCATTTGCAGAATGACACCGACCACCATTCCAACCTTTGCAGGGAAAAAGTGAGAGACACTTCTAAAAATTGCAGCAATTTCTGAGTGTCATGCCCATAATTAGCTACGACCCCACGCTAACTGTGTGGTAAGGCACTGTGAAAGAAATGATGGGCAGGCATTTTTAGCTAGCCCCTCAGTTTTTAAGAAAATAATTGCTTAAGCCTCATAAATAATAATTATTTCAATTGATAAATCATTTTGACTCATTTTAGGTTTCAAGGAATATTTAATAGTGCCATTCAGTAAAGTAATTGTGGAAGTAAGAATAAATTCATCATTCATGTATGTTCTTATTTGAACTAGATCAAGTTACAATTATTATTTCTTTTTTAGAAGGATAATTTAAATGACAGTCAACGTGTTCATCATTTCACCAAGAGTATGGAAAAATCTCCTAATACGAAAAGATTGTAATCAAACCTTGTCCCCCATACACACTGTCCCCCTCCTCAAATGTGTAAAGCTTTGTTCTTACAGCCCAGAAAATTGACAACACTTGATTAACTTTTCACACTGAACTTAGAATCTCTTTCTCCAAGTGAAAATCACGCTTTTGAGGTCAGTCCAGACATGCCAAACACAGGATTTGAGATTGAAAAGACAAGAGTCCAGGATAATGAAAAATATGCTTCTCTTTCTAGGAAGTTTTATAAAATTATTGTTATGATCAGAAACAATTCACTGATGGGAAATGAGATGCCAGTTATAAGGAAATTCAACATTAGTCCCAATAATTTGTCCTATGAATTGCTCACGAATCTAAAAGCACCTGATCAGTGATATGTTGCATAACCCAGAGTAATGTGGTGCAGGAAACTCTGTGTCCACGTTACAGATGAGGATGTGAGTTTGAGGGGACCCCAACCATAGTCTGTAGTACACTCCCCTCTGCTCCCTCCTTCATCGTCTCCTTTATGAAAAGACAATTCCTCTCCCTATTTGAAGGGATGAAGGAACGAGGAGTGGATTTTTGGAGGCTGATAGAACATCATCTGCAGGCAGACGGGGAAACAAGACTCAACCAAATAGGATCCAAAAAGCAAACAGGAACACAAGAGTGAAAGCAAACAAGGTCTGTCATTTGGGTTTTTCAAGTGAAATGTTAATCGGGACCTAATATAGGTTCTTTAAAGCAGCTAATGCTTTACTGTAGCATGGCAGTTAGGATATGGCTGAACCAACTACAGTCAATACTCCTTTCATGTGGTGGAGAAGGAAATGTTGATGTATTTTCAGGCAATGACAAGGTCAGAAGATCTTTCAGAGTCTGACCTGGCAGCCATGAGAAATGGAAAGTGAGGATCCCACCGAGACACGGGATCAGCCTGGTCAGTCCTCTCGTAAGCACAGAGGGCTAGAAGGGAAAAAAAGGCAATTAAAAAAAGAGGGAAAGGGCTCAAGATTGATGAGGTGGGCAGTAGCTCATATTTACATATCTGGGGCCTCCTTGACAGCAGAAAAAATAAGTTAACCCAAAAAAATAGAAATCTAATCTACATTCACTTCCCAACTTGTCAAAAGCCCTCAGTGTAAAGCAGCTGCACTTGGCTGCACAGAGGTGTTCCACAGAGGGACCCCGACCAATAAATCTGTTTGATTTCCTGTTATGAGAAGCAGACAAAGAGATATGGTTAGGGATGGGCAAAGCTGTCTGCATAAGGGAAGAGCCTGTGCGTTCACCCCAAATCAAACCCACCCTCTCCGAGGTTAGAAAAAGTTCAGTTCACTTTGGGGGCTTTTTAGCATTATTTCTCATTTTTGCATGTTCCCGTGGGAGCTGGAAGTAGATGGGACAAAGCATTTCTTTCCTGCTGGCAACAAGCAGCCCTGCAAGCGTCACACAAAAGTTTGTTCTTGAGAGATTTCCAGTCCCAGGGTGTGATCTTGCAACCCCTCCAGATGTGAATAATGAAGTGACATTTTTAATGGGTTTGTTGGTGAGAATTTCTTGGCATTACTCTACAAAGTGTTTTCTCCCCACCACTTCTTCCTTGCTTTCTTCCCCCCTTCATCCAGTGCATGTTACACATAAACAGAAAAGGAAAGCAAAGTTTTCAGATCAAAAAGTCTTTTTTTTCCAAAACCCTGGGGAGAACCTGCACAATGGTAACAATATTGCAGAACAGCAGCTGGCTGATAAGGTTCCTCTCAGGAGGTGACATCAGAAGTCAAATACTATTTTACCGCTAGTACACAGACTAACTGCCTGGTCCTGCTGTTAGTCCTGACCAACAGATGTTTCATGGCATAAATTTTCCAGAAGTATAGCAGGTCCACAACAACATTTGAAAGCAATCAGGTTGAATGTGGTAGCGCTCCAATGTATTTTCTGAAACACCACAACTAATACCCATGTTTCTGTGAATGAATACTTTCAGTGCTGCTGGTAATTTTCTTACAGGTTCAGTAGCCTCACTAAATCAGCACTGAGTGATCACAGAGAAAAGTTTCAAAACCTTTGATGGAAACAGGACCATGACCATGGATGTAAATTTGCTCATTCGCATTTATTTTTTGTTTTTCTTTAGAGAGACCCAAAATCTATGAAAAAGAAACTGATTTTGATAAGATTGAGCGGGTGGAATTAAGAAGCAAACACAAAATCCAGTGCACTGTAAGCGGGAATCCTGACCCGAAGATCGAGTGGAAGTGGCAGCCCTGCAGCCTCACAGACACGCTGTAAGTGGACATTTCTACAGATTAACATGTTACAAAATAGTTTGGTAGTTTCAAGTCAGTCTGCTTTCCCAGTACATCTTATTTATCTCAGTTAAAAATCATAAGCAATAATTCCCCACCTAAAGATCTCAAGAGTTATGAACCTAGCAGACATCTAGTTGTGTATGATTTTTTTGGAGTTACTAGCACCTTCTGTATTATCAGAATTGTGTCAAAACAAAGTTGGCAGTTACTAAAGATCAGGCTTGAATTTTCTTGAACTTGACTAGCAATGTCCCTCTGACTTACCAAGATCTTTCCTTGCACCTCTTGGCTGCAGCCTACGTGGTTGACAAAGTACAAACAGCTAGGTGCTTTCTGTGTAGAAGTAACACCATTTTTTTCCTCCCTAAGAGCTATTGTCAGACAAACCTGCTAAAGGCTTGGCTTCATTTAGTTGCCGTATGGAATTTATGACACTTCCTAAGAGCTGTCTTCACTAGTGCACACTGAGTATGAGCAGCATCTGCGTTGCAGAAGCTGGAAAAGGTAGCCAAGCCTTCACACCTTACTGAGGACCCTTCTTTGCTAAAGTCTGGAGGCAGCCTGAGGTGTGAAGATACAGAAGCAAGTCACTGGGTCAAAACTGCCAGAGAGGAGTGAGGCAAGTTAAAATACAAGATGTCTTCCGAGATTTGCCTTAGAAAAGTAGACATTTTCTTTGCTTCTGCTGTTATATAAGCAGAGTGATCTATAGAGCGAGGTCTTGGCTGAGGTCTGAATGCTTCCCCTGGTAGCCCCAGGGGACCTACAAGAGCCAGGTATAACAATTCTGACTGCACTCCAACTCTTCCCTGCAACGAGAGGGCTGAAGTCAGGTTTTCCATTCGTAAATAGATGAAGGCAGGTCTAGGAAGCAAGAGAGAAACTTGCTGGATGGTTCCATATTTTCTCACTATTTCAGTGCTTTTCTAAATGCTGTGAATGGCAAGCCATGAGACAGGGAAAAATCACAGAGAGATGCCCCTTTCCCAGGCTCTCTGCTGCAGCAGTTGCAGTGATGTTGGGTGGTCTAGTCTCAGGTTAGGTCTACAAAGTGACCTTGTGTCCATTACCTCATTTACGTAGTTACACAGCTTCTGAGGGAATAAAATGGCAGAGAGTTGCAGGCTTAGGTAGAGCTGTTGGCGTTGGAGGTCATCAGAAGGCACACAAGCTGCTGCTTCGGAGCTGTTCAGCAACAGCAAAATGGAAAGGAAACAGGTTATGCATTCTGTAGGAAAGCTACAGAGATGACCTCAAATCTTTCCTTTTTGTCTAGGGAGAGAGTCTTGGTCATGAATGTTGAATGAAGCCAGATTCGAACCAGTGACCTGGTGGCAAAAGACCTCGTATAACCCTTGTTCCAACCCTCTGACTCTCTGATCTTATCAATTTAAATACAATTGCAGAGTGGCGTCTACCTCTTCTGGCCTCCCGGGCAGCCTTATCTTTTTCCAGCAGAAGCTGTAGGAGGATTCCTGTGGGAAATGACACAGACCCCATTTCCTTCTGTTGTCTCACTTCCTCTCTCTCTCTCTTTCTCTCCCCCCTCCTCACTAGTGCACTTTGAATCCCAAAGCACTATCATTGTTCCTTATAGCTGTGATGTGATTTGCTTCCTTTGAGTTTTTTCCCTTCATCCTCAAGACAGAATTGTGCTTTGCAGGAAGTCACTCAAGACATCTTTTAATTAGGCTCTTTTGAGAGCTATAAACCCTCCCTTGGCCCAGGGTGTTCCCCATGCATCTTGTGTGGATTTGGCAAAGGCATGCCTCATTTATGGATTAGTTTTCTGCACCATCAGCCCTTGGTCATCACCTATAGAAATCCATATTCATTTTACCTCCTATAATCCTAATCTGCTGTAGGGGGCTCAGAGGCTGCTGGGACCGGCCGTCGGAAGCGCAGTGCCTCTGCTGAGGCAGAGGAGGCCACAAGGACACTCTCCTGTCATCGCTGTGATGACTTGTGCGAGCTGCAGTTGCAGTGAGTGGTGGAACTGAACTGACTTCACTAACGTGCCGTCAGGAGTCACAGTTTGTAACACCCAGCCATGCTGGACCGGAGCTGAACTGGCAACTCTAAAATGAACGGCTTCCTTGAGTTGCACAGCTGGCAGTGCCCTCAGCCAGGACGCCTGGAGCTCCAGCCTTGCTGAAGCCTTTGTGCTCCTAACCACGAGAAGGCCTCTGCCTCTGCTCATTTATTCCAAGGGCTGTAGTTAAAGATAGAAAAGCCTTTTGCCTTGGATGGTGCAGATACACCTTTCTGCATGATGTGCCACATACATGACTCTTTGCTCTTAATTTAAAAATGAAGATTGATAACTGACTGAGATATGGCTACCTCCTGGGGAATATGCAATGTTAAAGGACCTTTCTGCTATCATTATCCCAGTGTTTATCCATTCTCCTCCCTCAGCCTGCACTTCATGTCAGAAAGCTGAGCAGAGAGACAGACATGCTCCACACATGAATGACTGGCATTTTGAATTTTGCAATGCACTTAAAAAGAACACTTAAAAAGCCACAACTGCATTCAGCTGGAGTGTAACTCATATTAGCCAGATTAAACTCACATGATTTAATTTGTTGTCCAGTATTTTCTATTTTCAATCATCTTCACAAAGTTTGGGAGGTTGCCTTGCTGGTCTTATACTGATCTTTGTCTACCTCTGTCAAGGTGCTTTGTAAATAGTTTTGAAATGTCACGATGAAGAAATACAGAAGTCTCATGAAGAGGTTACAATCTCCAGCAGCGATAGCTTTTACGAGTTTGTAAGACCTAAGACTATTGTCTAAGAATGACATTCTCTCTCTTTAATAATGCCTCTCTGGGTTATCTGCAGTGAGTTGGTTTCTTAAACACCACTTTTGCTTTTCTACCTCCAGATGCAACCCCCATGGGGAAAAAGTTGTGGTTCAGGAGAACATGTTCATAGGCAACAAGATCAGAAGCATTGAAAACATAACCATGAAGCACGGGGATAAAAGAAAGGTATGTGTCTGATGAAAATCTGAGCAATGATGTCATGGAATAGCAGTGGGCTTTTTGGAGGGGACACTGTGCTCACACAGAGATCTCTTCCTGCAGTTCCCAAGCTGCTGTGGGTTGTTAGCATGCTTTAAATTCCACAGCCCTGGGATCATTTTCAAATCTCTGCTGTTTATAAATGCTGGGATTCTGGCAATGATGTCACATACCCTGTTTAAAACCCTCCAAAGACTTTTGGGTCAAAAACCTCTCAGTCTCCACCAGTCTTGAGAAAGTGTACGACTAGTTCAGTGCAAGAGGGGTCCCGTGAAGCGCCTAAAACTGATAAGGACTCGAAGTTCATTAAAATGCTCAGCACTTAGAGAGCGTTTTGTATTGCCCAACCTTGCCTGTCTCCCAGTAGGAAGAGTTAACCAGCTGTGGAATTTAAGAGGCCTAAGGTGGCCAGAGAGAGCTGGCGTGGTTTTCAGAGTGTGTAGGTGCCTGCAGTACCTGCCTGTTTCAGCTGGAGTTCTCAACACTTCTTTACCCATTTGGTTTGCCAAGCATGATACTGAGCCAATGAAGATGGCAAGACCTCCTTCCTTCTACGCTTCCCTACCTGCTTCCCCTTCCAAACAGCACTGGGAACACACTTCCTTCATGAACTGCAGAGATCCCAGCCATGAGTTATCTGTTAAACACCTCCCGGGTACCTGTGGTGACACCGAGTGATATTGTTTACACACGTCCATGCTAATCCTTGAGAAACTGCTGCAGCTGTTCTGCTTTAGATTGGCAGACTTCTGGCTACGCCTTGGAGAAGATGCTGTAGTCTGGCTCAGACAGTTGTGTTACTGTTGAACTTCGAGAGGTTTGTGGCTTTAGAAGTGGTTCTGCAGCTACAGGTTTCGACCTGTCTGCCCCAGATAGTTTAGTGCCTAATGGTGCGAGGTGCTGAATGCTGCAGTTTGTATCCTGATATACCTTTAAGCAGATGATAATTCTTGGGCTACTCCCATGTTTAAAGTTAGGAACAAAGCTAAAGTGCTCTTCTGGATTGGGTCCAGACTAAATCAGCATCTGGCAGGATCAGTGCCTTAGCCATCTGCTCTTTCTCATGGAGACTTTCCAGCTCTAAACGTAATCTAAAACAGAGCTCTGAAAACCTGGAGGTTGGGCTGGGAAGCAGACAATCGGTGTTCGCATTTCATTCCCGAGTTTTCCCCTTGCTGGAAGATATTTATAAATTGGATTTATTTAGATGGCAGAGTGTACCTTACGCTCTGGTTTCAATATATTCTCTAAGAACTTTAGATCTTAGGTAAAAGCAACTACCTACAAAGTGTTAGTTACTTGTAAAAAATGGAGGTTGGTGACATGTACCTATGAAGTTTCTTCCTTTCCTAAGACTTTCTGGTTGCTGCATGGACTGACAAGAGTTTTGTGGCTCTCAAGGCTGCTGTTTCTCTCCATATATACAGTCTGTCTAAATATACGATCTGGTGTCAAAGAGATTAGTTTATATCTGATTGTTAGTCTTAAAGTTATGTTAGTGCCCATACAAAAGTGAAGGGTTTCACAGATGCTGTGACTCAAAAAATATCTGTTGGTTGCAGAATAGTCCCACATGCTAGGATAGTGAGACACCTCAACAACACAAAATGAGAAACACTCGTCTTTGGTTTATGCGTATGTACATCACTCCCATTTCTTCTTTTACCAACTCTGCTGAGGCGAATATGCAACTGGGTGAAATTTTAGTCTGCTAGTGGACTTACAATGGGATTCTGCTGCAGTCTCTGAATGAGGTGTTTTGGGAGTGCCAGTGAGCTCCTGGATTGTGGGAAACTCCAAACACTTCCTGCCTGTAAAACACAGTGGACACCAGAGTGGTTGGAGAAGGGAGGCACAGCTGGGGAGATGCTTGCTGAAAATGAAGACCACGAGGCAACCTCAGTACAAGGACCCCACGCAGTCCTCAAAAGGACTCCTCTTCTTCCCTAAGAGCTTTGCTGCTGCTCACACCTTGAGTACCAGAAACAGCCTGGAGGCTGCTCCTTGCTCTGCCCTGCACAGCCATCTCTGCCCTTTCTACAGACTCTAGGCATCCTGATGTGTTCATTTTTCAGACCTGTTCAAAAGCTCAGGCTACAACCCTTTAACTGAAGCTTTTACATATTTCATTATTAAAGTTTCATAAAAATACTTCTTTACAAGTTACATAATTTTACAATTGATGGTATATTCATGATTTTAAACTCCTGCTGATCCAGTAGTTGAAAACACATTCTGAGGTGTTCCTAATAATTTTTATGTCCTGATTAAGATTTATTCAAATTCCTAAAACTAGATTTTATGAATCTCAAGTCTCAGCACTTTGTCTCCTTGCTTACATTAGCAGACAATTCCTCTCCTTCTCCCTTTCTGATGTCCAAGGCTATCTGTGTTAAGCGGAGTCTTTAGATAATAGAATAGTTCAAAAAAAGACACTGATGAAAACTCATAGCCTTCAGACTTTTTCTTGTTTTTTATCAGTCGTTATTCCCTTCAGCAATGGAATAGGCAGGAAACAGCCCAATCCATTACCACCATGTCCTAGCAAGTAATTCCTCTGCATTGACTAGCCAGATGAAATCATAAAGATGTTGGAGTCTGACTGAGTGTGGCTTTTATTGCCTGTGTTACGAAGCTGGGATTAGCTGAGATTGGTTATTTTTCCTGTGTGATTTGAGCCTGTCCAACAACAGCTAGAGTCTCAGAGCAGAAGGTGGAATATCCCTGGTCTCTAAGATTTCTCAGCATCCCTAGAGTTCACCCTCAAAGAACTGTAGCAAAACACGCTGGTTCAGCGACATATGAAAAAATGCATTAACTTTTTAGAGCTGCTTTGGGAACAAACCCCCAGAAATTACCAGATCCAGGATCTTGCTCAAAAGCTAGCTTGCAGGGCAGCAAGCAAGGACTTTTCCAGCAGACCACTATGTTTGATGTAATCTTTGATCACATCAAGATCTTTAGATACCTATTTGACAAAAGTGGCATGTAAAAGTGAGGTCTCTTGTCATCTTCATTGTAAAGATTATTCCATTGTTATTCCATAGAGAAGTGAATCTCACCCCCTCCTGTCTTCTAAAGGCTGAGCCTCATTCCTGAAAAGGCATACGGTTATCGTTAACATTATGATGTACTTCACTGAGGTTTTGGTCAAATAGTGGTTGAGGCAATTGCATTGTGCCATTTCAATTTTTCCAGTGGTGTTGAGTCAATATTGAACTTTTCACTTTGTGATTTAAACTACTGTGTAGCTACCTCTGCAGACTGCTTTCTAACACTAGGTAAAACACCCATGGTTGCACAAATTGCCTGAATTTCCTCTTCAAGTTGCAAGGAGGTAGGTCACTATTTTATTTTCTTTCCTGTTAGTCAACTGAACATACTGGTCTGAGCTTGGGAGAACAGGACATAGCAGAAGAGAATAGCAAGATCCATACATAATTCAGTCCTCCTTGGGGGTTTCTTTTCATCTCTTCTCTCTCTTTCATGTATATGTGTGAGAGAGTGGCTTGGCCATGTGGATGTTTCTGCAGTGAAACTCATGCATCTCTTTTGCTGGCAAAATTCATAAGCACTCAAGAAAACTGACCCAAAAATGCCAGGTTTAAACCTCCAAAACGAACGAAAACTACTCTAATGAGTAGTTTGGCATGCATTTGGTGAAAAGGATGTGAACAACTCAGCGGGGGTGTTTAAATCTGTCACCCTGTGTGGCTGCCCATTTCAGTGAGCTCCCACAAGCCCTGTCACGTTAGTCTCTGGCAGGGGAAGGTGAACAGTCTCGCGGTTGCGTTTTTGAACGAAGCATCCACTCTCTGGGAGACTAGCCCAGAGGTTTCATGCACTACCCAAGCACAGGAGCACATAGACTACTGCACTGTCCTTGGCAGGTCTTCTTGAGAGAGCCTGGCTAGCAGCAGGGACATAAGACATGACCCTCTGTCTTCCCTGTCCTCTTAAATTCATTAGCTGCAACCACTGGGTGAGAGGAAGAAGCATGGGGGTGGTAACTGTTCATAACTAGCCAGCACCTACCCACCTACCCTAGGGCCAGAGCTATCAGTCCATCCATACTAGAAATGTACATCAGTTCCTTCAGAGACACCTCAAACCTCTGGTTTCCCCCAGTTTCCTTCCCTGTCCAGCAGCTTTCCTGATCACACACAGCACTACCATCCGCTCTGCCGCAGTCTGTGAGGAAGGCAACCATCATTCTCATTTTACAGGGAGAGAAATGCCCGCTGCCAGAGATGAGAGCAAACCCTAAAAGTTCTCAGTCAATTCACAGACTTCTCACTTGTCCTCAGTCCATTCTTTAGCATATTCTGAATGAATGAACTAAGATCATGGATCAGAATTGTCAGGCTATAAAAATAAGTGTTATTCTGTGCCATTCAAGTAGATGAATTGGGAGCTAGCTGAATGTTTTCTTTGCGGGATCTCTGGTGAAGTTCCTCTAATTTCATCTCCCTCTAGCTACCTCCACCCCAGCTCTGACAGAGTTAGACAGCTGAGAAGTTTTCCACCCACTTTTTCTGCTCCTCGCCCACATACAGCTAACGAAGTGAAAGAGAATTGTTAACTAAAGCTGTTGGAGGGAAGGATTAGACAAAGGAAAGAGAAAGCAAGAAATAACAAGATATATTAATTCATGCTGGCTCCAGCTTAAAAAAAGGTCTTCCTGCTCTGTCCTTGCTACGAGATGTCTTAAAACACTCATGGTATATGACTGTGGAATGTTATTTGGCTGCTTCTAAAATAACTTGTTTTTATCAGTTTGGGAACATTACAGTGCAAGACATATGGACTTTATTGAACTATTCCATTACGAGTTTTCCCAGCAGCGATGTCTATTTACTTGTCAGAGCTGTTCTTCAGAGATCAGTCATTTTATTTCTTTTCTTAATGAGTTTTAAACTTAGTTTATTCTTTTATAGTAATTATTTATTAGCTAATAATCCCTTCTTTGGGCTCGGCCTTTAGGTTAAGTAATAGGAAATGGAGCCCTTTACTTCCAAATTCAAGACAGGCAATCAAAACTGGTCTGAAGGATGTTTGGTGTTTGGTATGCAGTGAACTCACAGGATCTCACTCCAGCTGCCACTAGGAAGATGTCTAGACATTACATGCCAATAATTTGTTATTAATTACTATTGGTTCCAGCGCAGTCTGCACAGAAGCTGAAGACTAAACGGCCACATAGTTTGTCCTACCACTTGTGGCTGGAGTACACGGGCAAGAGTTAACATGTCATTTGGTCTGAAGTGCTCTTGACCAGGACATTGAGTGGAAGGTAAAATAAAAAGTGCAAGCTCCCAGGCTGTAAATAGCTCATGAATAGTAATACCACTAAAGATATACAGTGTTTCAAGGCAACTGCAGATTTCACATCAGCATCATTATTTAGGCTTAGCACAAAACTCTGTGCTCTGTGGAGCCGAATTTTCTGAGTAAAGGGATGAGAAACAGCTTTGATGTGAGCCCTGCTTTGAGTCAGACAGGAGACCACCAGCAGTCCCGTGCAGCTAAGGTCTTTCTGTCATTTCATGAATCTAGATGTGGCAAATGCCAACATGTCTGAAACTTTTCTATCCTGGCTTTGATTTCAGGAATGGAAAATGCTTTGCCAGGTGCATGGACAAGCACACAAAGTAGATTATCCCCTCAGAATTTTTTCTACTCTATACTAAAAGTCCCCAAATGCTGGTACTGTGCCACTCCACTGAGAGAGAAGTCTGCTAACTGCTTTCACTGTTAATAAGGGGAACAGATCTCTGTGTTTGGTTGCTTGAGTTCAAGCCATTTTCTCGTTCAACTTCTTTTTGCAGACCTTCCTTGAAATGGCTGCATTGAAAGTATAGGGATGGCATTTAGAAGAACAAAATCCTTATTCCTCTCTGCCACTAGGACCAAGTACAGACAAATTGCACATTTCCAAGTTTGCTCAACTTGGGTTGCCTACAGTAACAGGTGATGAACAACTGCCAAAACAGCAGCACCATGAATACTGTGGGGCTTAACATCAGGGTTACTAGGGGTTACTTTTCAGTGGGATCTCCTCAATTGATTTCAATGGGATCTCCTTTATCTACAGATACTTCAAAAAGCAGATACCACTGCTGGCTTCCTAAATGCTTCTTTCAGGTTCCTTTTGGTAAAAGACAAAACTATGTGGTCTTACAGAGGGAAGGAGGATTTGGACACCCTTTGGTACAGTATGTATGTGTTCCATAGCATCGCTCTGTTGAGGACTGAACCGGGATTAGATTTGTTTGGCAACCGAGAACTTTATTTAAGATGCTGGAAAAATAATTGGACTCCCCATCTCAGGGATTTACCCAGGAGCACACAGAGTGAAAAGCTGATGTATAATGATTTCAAGGGATTCATCTTATTACAAGAAAATCACTCAAAATCCTTCATTTCTGGTTCTGAAATCACACGTATTTCTCTGCTGGATGCTGCTGGTTTAAAAGTCACATTTTGGAGGACTCTGGGAGGTGCTAGTTCTAAGCCAAGACAGTAAAGTGCATTCTCTGTTGTGCTCAGGTGTCTAGTGAACTGGTATCCCCAGCCATAACACTGGGCATACAATCAAGATTTTGAGCATACAATCAAGAAAATTAACTTTCTCTCTTTCCC
>NW_010332627.1:0-3524 GCF_000700745.2 Antrostomus carolinensis | reverse complement strand
CCTCAATAAATTTTTCCCAATAATTTGTCCCCAGATTGTTTCCCAGCATCCCTTTAACATCTTTTTCACCTTCACATCTAGACACAATTAAGATTAGCTAAGATGAGGTCTCAGTATAGCTATTTGCTCTTTTTTTTCCCTGCTACCATGTCAGACTTTTCTTGAGTTATGTAGTTAGAGACGTTACCATCTGTGTGTGTTTGTGAGCCTATGTGTACATTTACCTCTGGGCCACTAAATGCAGTTTGAGGCATTGCATCAGTTTTTAGAAAAGTCACAGTGTCACCCCTAACACTTTGGACTTACTCCAAAATGGATAATTACATTCCCCTTTATGATTTTAATTGGCTGTATGGTATTATCCTTGACTTCCATCTAGAGCTGTCACTTAGCAAGACTAATAGCTGTTAAATAGCTGTCCAAATTTATCCCCTTCTGTCCTCAGCACATCCATTTTTATTGGCTTTTTCTATTCCCAAATATAAAATTCTAGTAATCATGAGAAAGAAAGATCCTGGTCCTGATTCAGCAGTCATTCAAAAGGCAGTGTCTGCTGCTTAAACTCAGGGGTAGTGCTCTGAATATGTATGTGGTAATAACCTGGGGCATTAGGCCCACTGCCACAGGAACAGGAAAAGAAGGAGGAGCAGCCCACTTCTCAAGGTGATTTCATATCCAAGTTAGAGCTATTTTCACATCATAAATAGATCAGAACTGCACAGCTCTTTCTTTGGTGGACACCAGAGGGAGCTGGGTTTACTGATCTCCTGTTTTCACCCCTAAATTTGGTTTGTCCCCATTCTTGGTTAATTTCTGTGTTTGGTGCCCATCAAAAGTAGATACTTTCCCACTTACCCATTATTCTGCTGAAAATGTTCCCCACTAGAATGTAAAATGCACATGGGATCAAACCCTTTGAAACTCATTTCCCTATTTTTCCCTACAGGATTTAAAGTGCCAAAGCTCAGAAAATCTTAAATAACTCTCTGCAAATAACATCCCACACAGCTATAGACACAGTAATGGTGCAGCTTTTTGAGGAGTAAAGGAATGTCTTGTGTGAGTTTAGTTTAGGATATTAAAAAGAAAGCCCAGAGATGCTTTTGTGCAGTTCAAAGCACTCTCTGGAGAGAAGGAGAAAGGGCCAGAGGGTGGTTATAAGGTTTGATTCTCAAAGTCCTTAGAGAGGACAGCAAAGAAAGTGATACTTGTTCCAAATGTGAGGGCTCAGGGTTCCTCAGGTGAATGGCTGCAGAGGAAGCCAAGTAATCTTGCAAGAACATCTCTGTCTTGGTGGGTCAGACCCTGCTTTCTTGCTAGCAGCCCAAAGGAAGTACTAGAAATAATTAAAGCTGTGACCTGTGGATAGTCGTCCATGAGCCTGTGATGTTGCATCATGACAGGGACAGGGGAGTGCCATATGGTTGGCTCCTCATTAAGAAGACCCTATACAATAGAAGGGGCTTAGGATGTGTAAGGAACACAAGTTCTTAAGGGTGTGTTTGAGTTCAGCTCCATGAGTAACTGAACCACTTCCTTTTTCTACTTGGTGACACTCAGGACAAGTGTTTCTTCCTTCTCCTTCATCATCCTCCCTTTCTTTCTGCATTTGCCAAGTGTCTTAGCACGGGCAGGTTCTCCAGAGCTTTCTTACCTACTGCACAAGTTCTGGTAGTTCTGGTAAGGCTCTGAGGAAGGGTTATGGAATCAAGGGGCTTCCAAGGACCATTTCCAAGAGTGAGCTGGGGCCCAAAGGGGCCACATCCCTCCCTCCCTTCTCTGGGGTTAGAGCAAAGCAAAGCAAAATCCTGCAATATTCTTTATACCACATCCATAGGAATGACCTGCTTCCCATGCAAATGTGGGTGTCCTCTTACCCACAGAAACCATAACTGAAAAGCAGATAATAGGTGGTTCATTTCCAGTGTCTTAGATGGATCTTCCAGGTCCTTCACTTTAGGTTTTTGCTGATGTTGTCACATGAAGACCTGGGCAGTGTGTCAAAGGGGAACCCTGTTTTTCACGGGGTAGACAGGAAGAAAAGAAGGGGAAGGTTTAGGACTAAGGAGGGAAGAGAATTAACTGGGCTGAGGTGATGTGAGTTCAGAGACCAAAAGCCTAACAGAAGTACTTGTCTGTTTGTGAGCTTCACTTATTACTAGAAACTCCTTTTTTAACTGTTTTTCTACCATAAAACATATATTTATCCACCATTCTGCTAGGCCTACACTAAAGCCTTGACTTTTTTTGTCTTTGCTTGGCAGATTGTGAGCATACTAACTATGGAAAACAGCAGTGCATCAGGAATCTATTACTGTGTGGCTTCAAACAAGATTGGCAAAGAGGAGAGGAGCATTGAGTTCTACGTCTCAGGTAAACACAAGAGACACGACACAAAAACTAGATGTTGATGATCTGATTTATCTTAACGTTTTATATGGCTGGTGAGTGCTCGCTAAAACTTCTGGGAATCCCTGCATGTTGTGTTTACAGAGTGATCCCAATCACATGGTCCCAGGCTCTTCACCACATGCAAGGTTGGGTCTTGTGTCAGCGCACAGCCAAGTTTGACATGTCCAGCATCAGACCTCATGCCCCTTTTGCCCTTTTCAAGCTGCAGATGCAGGCCCTGAGCCTAGCTGCCTATGTCTTGAGGCAACACTCATGACATTTGAGTGCTGTCCTCATGAAACCTCTAGCAAAAGCTAAGTCCTTTGTAGTCTTCCAAAGACCTGAAGCCTCTCCCTGACTCAGGAGAACGGTTGGTCTCCAATTAAATCAGCAGACATAGCAAAGGTGAGCAAGGCCAATATTCAGCTCTAATCCAGGGCTGATATCACTGGGAGTTGTTGTGACATTGGAGCCTTGCCTGAGCTATTAGCCTTTCCCGTGCCCTTTAAGGAGGGAGGAGGTGGACATGCTATTTCTCCAAAGAACACAAATCCAAACAAATATCTGTTTAACCTTTCAATATAGAAATTCTTTAGTAGTGAGATCAAGACCTACATAATGCTTTTAGGAGAGATGGGAGTTTAAAAAAAGAGAAGAGTCCAGGGACAGCCTTGTTCAAGTGCTTAATGAGAACAAACTGCATCATTTCTGTGCTCACTTTATGGATGAGTGAATGTTGGCTGGTAGAATTTGCATCAAAATAACAGTTTTTAGAACAAACAGTGCAGAAGTGTCCTGGAAGGTAAATGTCTGACTCTCACTACTTGGTTTCTTCCCCGTGAAGCCAGTTCTGAGAGCAAAGCTCGCTTGTGGCAGTGCTCTGCACTCCTCTGCCTCTCTTGTGTCCTGCGTTTAACTCCATTGCTCTAAAGTAATTCAGCACATTTCAAATCAGGCTAACCAAAAAAGGGCTCACTAAACATTGTTACCGTTCTTATTACACAGAAGTGCTAATACAAAAGACATCATCCAATGAAAACCAAGCTGGTGCCACATGGGGGAAAGATTTCACCTCCATTTACAGCTTCTTTGTACTACCCCAATGCCATAGAATCATAGAATGGTTTGGATTG
>NW_010332626.1:9511-11233 GCF_000700745.2 Antrostomus carolinensis | reverse complement strand
TCCAACCCAAACCAGTCTATTATTCTATGAGTCTCTAACTGAGGTGCCATTCACAAAGCACACAGGTTGTGTGAGAGCAGGGACACCACGCTTGCAGTCTACAGGACATGTTCACCCATCCCAATCAACTCCTCCGATGCTGCAGGCTACGTGGAATCCCTTATTTCTGCAGCCCCAACATTGTGCATCCAGCACAGGACTGAACATAACTCTTCCAGGCTAAGAGGTCTCTCCTCTCTTTGCAGAAGACTTAGCATAGAATCCCAGACTGGTTTGGGTTGGAGGGGACCTTAAAATCATCCAGTTCCAACCCCCCTGCCAGCAGCAGGGACACCTTCCACTAGACCAGGTTGCTCAAAGCCTCATCCAACCTGGCCACAAACACCTCCAGGGAGGAGCAGCCACAACTTCCTTGGGCAACGTGTTCCAGTGTCTGACCACCCTCACACTTGGCCAAGAGCTGCTAATAATTAAATAAACCCTACAAGAAAATATTAGTAGAAAACAACGGCGTCCCTCCTCGCTCGGTGCCCAGAGCTCTGCCGGAGGGAGCCAGTGGGAATCCTGTGTTACTCCAAATGGACAGAGCAGGACTTGGCTCATTCTGGCTCATTGACAAACCCAAAGAAACAGAACTGGCACGAAGCACAAAGCGCCTGCCAGGACAGTGCCATGTCTCCATAGAAACCCCAGAGAAGAGAACCTGACGCTAATTTAACGACGGCAGGAATAATGCTGGAGCCTGTTGGCGTTGTAAACTTCCTCCTCTGAGCGTTCTTTTATTTTTATTTTATTTTTTTTTTAAAGGAAAGTGGGATGTAATCACTGGAGACAACGTCAGGTGCAAGGCAAGGGACATACACGGTGTCTCCGGTGTTGTGACAGCGAGTGATGACAGATGCAGGCTCAGCTCGCATTGATTTCTCCTTCACTGCTCCAGTTCACAACTAAAAATAAGCAGAAGAAGGAGCTGAGTCTGCTTCAAGGAACTGTGAGGCAATAGATAAATAAAAATAATAAAACCCCAGTGATCCTGAGCGAAGACATTTCTCAAGTTAGATCATCTCCTTCACTGCTGACCCTTTAAACCTCTGCCCAGGAAAAAATCACCAAATCTATGATTTCCTGGGAAAAATAAATGTTCCTCTCTGATACAGCCAGGAAAAATACCCAGAGATGAGGGTGCAGTCAGAGCTGAGGACCCAAAGTGTTCAGGAACACAAAGGTGACTCCTCAGATTGCTGGATCTGCAGAGAGAGAAAAATTTCTTTGATTTCTGCTTTTTTAAATCTGGATTCTGCTTTCACATTTGGAGGCAGCGCTCACAGTTGTCTCTGATCACTCTGATTGCAAGAATCCAGGTGAGACAGTGTAGGTCACACCAAACTGAGGTTATATCTTCACTGGGAAATCCTCTGGAAGTCCTGAGTCTGGTCTCTCCAACTCTCTAGGTCCATCCCAGCTCCATATCAAGGCAATCCTTGGTCAGTCAGTGACCTCATCCTCCTCCTCTTCTTCATCCACTCAACCAGAAATGATTCTTGAGCTGCAGTGAGCTCCGATTACTCAGTTTAGTGATGGATTCAGCCTGAGCTGAAAGGGAGTGCAGGGATGTAGATCTGCTCTTTCCTCCTGCTTGGTTTTATTAATGCAGGAAACAACACAGAATCCCAGCATGGTGGGGTTGGAAGGGACCTCAGGAGATCATCCAGTCCAACCCCC
>NW_010332626.1:0-9313 GCF_000700745.2 Antrostomus carolinensis | reverse complement strand
AGAAGAGCCCAGTCCCATCCATTTGGCCCCCACATTTCAGATCTTGATAGACATTGATCAGATCCCCTCTCAGTCTGCTCTTCTCCAGGCTGAACAGTCCCAGCTCTCTCAGCCTCTCCTCGTCAGGCAGATGCTCCAGGCCCCTCATCATCTCTGTGGCCTCCACTGGACTCTCTCCAGAAGATCCCTGTCCCTCTTGAACTGGGGAGCCCAGAACTGGACACAACACTCCAGATGTGACCTCACCAGGGCAGAGTAGAGTGGGAGGAGAACCTCCCTTGACCTGCTGGTCACACTCATCTTCATGCACCCCAGGAGACCATTTGCCACCCTGGCAACAAGGGCACACTGCTTAAATTAAATAAATCTTCCTGGTTTTGTCTCTTCTCTGAGTTGGCACAGGTTGGGAGATGGGCCAGGGACCGTTCCCAGGAGGCATCTTGCAGGAAGTCTCCCTGTTTTGAAGGGTAAGAGTTTATCAACCACCTGGCCTTGGTGCCCAAGTTCCCATCAATGTTTAATTCACTAACATGTGTCATGCAAGTCACCTCTGGATTCCCTGAGCTTCAGCCAGTCGGACTGAGTAACCTCATGGCCATAGGAGCACCTATGTTGCTCTCCATAGGTGACCAGGTCATGGAGGGATGATGTATAACCAGGTCTTTTCCCATCAGGGAGCTGAGGCGTGATCAAGGCACAGAATAAACCCACTCTAACTAGCAGAGGCTGAAGGACTGTAGAGGGAGTGGGGTCCTGACCTGCGGGGAGAGGGATGCATCTCACTAAATTTGGGCAATTCAGTGTTTAATTTGGAGCTCAAATCTCACTATTGAGCTGATAGGAAAAGCTGCTAATTCCAGGTGGCAATTCAAAATGCCCAGATTGGCAACTGAAATCACTGCAATTTTATAGAATCATAGAATCATGGAATGGTTTGGGTTGGAAGGGACCTTAAAGCTCATCCAGTTCCAACCCCCCTGCCAGCAGCAGGGACACCTTCCACTAGACCAGGTTGCTCAAAGCCTCATCCAGCCTGGCTGAGAACACTTCCAGGGAGGAGCAGCCACAGCTTCTCTGGCCAACCTGGGACACTGTCTCACCACCCTCACACCAAACAATTTCTTCCTCACATCTCAGCTCCATCTCCCCTCTGACACTTTCAAGCCATTTGATGCTATCTACAGTATTCTGTGTTTCATGACTGTTTGGTCTGAATTCTTCTTTCCTCCTCTCTCAGTGAAATAAATAAAGGTGATTTCTCAGGAATTACCCATTTCCTGATTTGTCCTGGACACAATCCAGCTGTCTTCAGGGTCTGAACATGATCACAAGTATTTACTCTTAAGCTCTGAAACACAACCAGTTTTCATAGAATCATAGAATCCCAGACTGGTTTGGGTTGGAAGGGACCTTAAAGGTCATCCAGTTCCAACCCCCCTGCCAGCAGCAGGGACACCTTCCACTAGACCAGGTTGCTCAAAGCCTCATCCAACCTGGCCTTCAACACTTCCAGGGAGGGGGCATCTACAACTTCCTTGGGCAACCTTCCTTGTTTTGTTACAGAACGTGCTAATATTTTCTATTTTAACTTCTACATGGCATTTTCTTCTCCCCCCATCCCCCTTTTTAGACTTCAGATTCAAACAGTGATGATAAAAGGTCTAAAAACACCAAAGCATTGGAAACTCAAAAATTTTAGAGGAAGAAACATGTCTGTTGTTTCCAGGAGATGAAATGAGGCCACGTTTGGTTGGCACTGCTGTGACATTCCCGTGGTGAAACACTCTGAAGGTGTATTACATCAGAGATGGTGGTTCAGCACTTTCTCCTCATTCTCTTCGGTGACTATAACCTCTCATTGCTCCAGCTTCCTCTGCAGTCAGGGAATAAAGTGATTAATCATATTTGCTACTTCTCTGCTGTGGTAAATAAAATACCACGTGGTTTTGCAAATGTCAAGCTCTTGCCTGAACTAAACCTGGGATGTTTGTTTCCGACTGTCAGGTTTCACTTCCCCTTTGTCATGTTGAAGTTCATGAAAAACAGGCATTACATTTCAATTTCCATTGAATCACAGGGCCAAGCCAGTCACCAGAGCCAACCAATTGACACGAACCAAGGAGCTGACTCATCAAATTGGCTGGTGTTGAATAATTCTTCCAGAGAAGCCTGAAAACTGAGGCTTTAACTCCTCAGAGATGTTCAAAATCCTCCCATGGTCTTTGCCAGAACATCTGTATTCACTTTTCATCATTACCCTCAGCACTTGATCTATCAGGATAATTTGGACCAAAAATCAGGTGGTGGGTATGTTAAGTGCTTCCAATCCTGTTAGTTCATTGTTCACAGAGATATTTCCACCAGCAATGCAAACACTCTCTGCCTACAGCATGCACAGCACACCACCTTGGAGAACAGCTTGTCCCAAACCGGGAATGCCAGACGTAAGGTTGTCCATGTGGTCCTTTGCAGGATGACACCAGACTATGTCAAAAATGGTAGAGCGTGCCTTGAGGTCCTGGTTCCAAAATGATCTACATCAAGGGTGAGGCTACAGTGAGGTGTAACCGCCTTTCTACCTCAGCTCCCTTGGGCTGTTTGCTTCTAGAGAAAGACTGAGCTGCCCACACATCAGCATATGGAGTCATTTGAGGTGTCCCCTGACATCTCCAGAAATAATGGACAGTCTGCAGAAGAATTGTGCCCTTCTGGAATGGCAGCTGGAGCTCAAGCAGGGCACCCTGTCAGGACACCAAATGCCAAGGTTTAAGCTCCTGATTCCTGCCTCAGACTCTTCTGTCACCTACAGCATTTCTGCCCACTTCATCTTGCCTCTTTATCATAGAATCACAGAAAGGTTTGTGGTGGAAGGAATCCTAAAGCTCATCCAGTTCCAACCCCCCTGCCAGCAGCAGGGACACCTTCCACTAGACCAGGTTGCTCAAAGCCTCATCCAGCCTGGCCTTCAACACTTCCAGGGAGGAGCAGCCACAGCTTCTCTGGACAACCTGGGACACTGTCTCACCACCCTCACACCAAACAATTTCTTCCTCACATCTCAGCTCCATCTCCCCTCTGACACTTTCAAGCCATCACCCCTTGTTCTCTCACTCCCTGCCCTTGGCCAAAGTCCCTCCCCAGCCTTCCTGGAGCCCCTTCAGGTACTGGGAGGCCGCTAGAAGGTCTCCCCGGAGCCTTCTCTTCTCCAGGCTGAACAGCCCCAACTCTCTCAGCCTGTCCTCACAGCAGAGCTGCTCCAGCCCTGGCATCATCCTCGTGGCCTCCTCTGCACTGGCTCCAGTAGCTCCATGTCCTTGTGCTGTTGGTGTCCCCAGCACTGGAGGCAGCACTGCAGGTGGGGTGTCAGGAGAGCAGAGCAGAGGGGCAGAATCCCCTCCCTCCACCTGCTGCCCACGCTGCTCTGGGTGCAGCCCAGGACACGGTTATTGGCCTCTGTGCTGCCAGCGCACGTTGCCGCCTCATGTTGAGCTTCTCCTCCACCAGTACTTTCTTTCCTTTCTCCCAGTCTCCCTACCCCTTTTGTTCTCCTATATGTGAGATGTGCCTCACCGCTTCATGGTGCCTTGGGAAGAGGCAGACAGACTCCTGCTATTCCTGTCAGCTCTTGCCCGTAGCATACTTGGCACTGGCCAAGAAAGTTCTCCCAAGCTCCTATATTCCTAACATACATCCCATGTGCTGTAGGAGGAAGCAGCAGAGCACGTGCTGTTCACATTTAGGAGCTGCGGATGGCTGAGATGGACTCATCCATGTTCACAGAACACAAATTTGCTATAAATCATAATGAACACAAGGAAAAAAACCCAGATTTTTCAAAGGTGCAATAAGCACGTTCAGGTGGATTTTCCTGGGACAGGTATCTCCTGGATAATTTTCTAACACATCTTAGAACACTCCAAAACATTTTATAATCTGGCAAAACAACATCTTTTTTCTCCTCCCCTCATTCCTGAAAACCACAGAACTCTTTCATCTGAAACTTCACATAGAATTTCAGGTGGAGAGAGAGAGACATTTGTCCCAGAAAACTCTTATCCAAACAATTACAGTTTGGCAGAAGTTCTGAGCAACTGAAAGGAGCCGTTGGAAATCACAGAATCACAGAATGTCAGGGATTGGAAGGGACCTCAAAAGATCATCCAGTCCAATCCCCCTGCTGGAGCAGGAACCTAAATGAGATCACACAGGAAGGCGTCCAGGCGGGTCTTGAATGTCTCCAGAGAAGGAGACTCCACACCCTCCCTGGGCAGCCTGTCCCAGGGCTCTGTCACCCTCACTGTAAAGAAGTTTCTTCCCAAGTTTAAGCAGAACCTCCTGTGTTCCAGCTCACACCCATTGCTCCTTGTCCTACCATTGGGCATCACTGAGAAGAGCCTGGCTCCATCCTCCTGACATTCGCCCTTAACATATTTATAAACATTAATGAGGTCACCCCTCAGTCTCCTCTTCTCCAAGCTAAAGAGACCCCATTAGCTAAAGCTAAAGAAATGGGAAAAGCCAAGCTGCCTTCATGAGTAGAACAGCTGGAGAAAGAGGACCAAGCAACAGGCTGTATGTGCTACCTACAGCAACAGTTTCTCTAGCTTTGCATCCATGAAATAAACCTCATTTTAAACATCTGGCTTCTCTACCACCAAGGTTGTCCTCAGCAAGTGTCGAGGACACTTAGTACTTGTGTCTACCATGTGGAGTTTTGCTTCTTGCTTCCTGATGATTGCCCTCCCCAAAGTTCAAAAACATGGATACTGAAGCCTTTATGATTGAACCTCCTTTCAGTGGTGAATGAACCCAAAAATTAGATGTCTTCTCCTTTTGAGGATTTGGGATTCCAGGGTCTTTTGGAGGTCTGTAGTTAGCCATGGCAGGCTTTGTTTTGCAATCAAAAATCTTGAACTTGGGTTGCACAGATCTTCAAAGAAGCTTCTAAAATCTTACTAGAGTGGATGACAAATATAATATATAAGCCAGGGCACCTTGCTTCACAGATGGAAAGCCACAGAAATCATGCTGATAATACTACTGAAAACTGGAACACACCCACAATGCATAGGCTACCGTATTTTTTTTTTTTTGGCATGTAAATTCCAGGTGATCCTGTAGCCAAAAATGGCAACTAGAAAAGCAACCTGAGGGGACGCAATTCCTTCGTATAACTGTGCGTCCAAGAATAATGATGTGTGTCAGTTTGGTGGATATGTGCTGAACCAGCCCGGATGATTCAGAACGGTTGGCAAAACGGAAGCGTTAGTCACCGCCAAAGATCAAGAAGTTGGTGTTGGCATATCGTGGGCATGTCAAGGAGAAACGAAAACCAAATAGGGAAAAGGGGAACGTAATGGAAGAGAAGCTGAGAAGGTGATGGAGGTGGAAAGGGTAACTTCTCAAATAAAGAATTCTCTGGAAGATGAAAGTAGTGTCTGGTCACAGAATCCCAGGATTGCCCAGGTTGGAAAAGACCTTTAAGGTCATCGAGTCCAATCATGAACGCAGCACTGACCAGTCCCCTATGACTAACCCATGTCCCTCAGCACTATGTCTACACGACTCTTCAATCCCTCCAGGGATGGGGACTCCACCACTGCCCTGGACAACCCCTTCCAGTGCCTCACAACCCTTGCAGCAAAGAAATTCTTCCTCACATCCCATCTCAACTGCCCTTGGCACAAAGTCATGGGTGGGACAGAGTGGTAGCCTGTGTTTGAGCTCAGAGGAAGAGTTTAACAGAATCACAGAATGTTGGGGATTGGAGGGGACCTCAAAAGATCATCCAGTCCAATCCCCCTGCTGGAGCAGGAACCTAAATGAGATCACATAGAAAGGTGTCCACGCAGGTCTTGAATGTCTCCAGAGAAGGAGACTCCACACCCTCCCTGGGCAGCCTGTCCCAGGGCTCCAACACCCTCACTGTAAAGAAGTTTCTTCTGAAGCTGGCAAAGAGGAATGCATCTTGCCCAACACATCAATGCCCTCAGATGGGTTGTTCTGCATCCTCAGCCCAGCATTTCTGAATCTAAATCCATGAGCAGTCATTGCCCTCTTAGATCTGACAGGCGATGGTAAGGCACTAAACCTCTGCACCAGATGCTGAAGCAGCACCAAAACCAGCCCTACGTATGCCAAGGTTTCCCACCTCTTCATTCCCACTGCGGGCTGTAGCATGGGCTGAATGTCTGTTCCAGCTTGGGATGAGCACTGCTTGGGGTATCTTCTGAGGAGGCAGTTGGTTATTTGGCCTCCTACTCTACTTGGAGAGCATAAACTGGATCATGGTGCTTCCCAAAGGTGCAGAGGCTCTCTTTCTGGAGAAGGGTTTGCCCAATGCTCAGCACAAAGCATAGACAAACACGTGCTGGCCGCAGATGGGAGAGAGAGAGCTGCAGTGGGGCACAGAGTATTGCTTGACTTCCTCACCTGACAGGTAACTCAAGTTAACTCAGGTTTAACTTGAATATAATACTGGGAAAACCAGGCCCCCCACATATGGTGTCCAAAGGAGGACAACAAAGCTGGAGACGGGTCTGGAGCACACATCTTATAAGGAGTAACTGGGGGAACTGGGGTTGTTGAGCCTGGAGAAAAGGAGGCTGACCTTGTGGCTCTGTCCAAATCCCTGAAAGGAGGGTGGAGAGAGGTGGGTGTGTGTCTCTTCTCCCAAGTAACAAGCAACCAGAGAAGAGGAAGTGGCCTCAAGTTGCACCAGGGGAGGTTTAGGTTGGATATTAGGAAAAGTGTCTTCACCAAAAGGGTTGTCAAGCATTGGAACAGGCTGCCCAGGGTGGTGGTGGAGTCACCATCCCGGAGGTATCTAAAATACATGTAGATGTGGTACTGAGGGACATGGTTTAGTGGTGGACTTGTCAGTGTTGGGTTAATGGTTGGACTCAATGATCTTAAAGGTCTTTTCCAACCAAAATGATTTTATAATTCAATGATTCTATGGCGAGTTTTGCCCAAAAAGTGTGAAGAACCATGAAAGTGAACAAGGTGGGCAGTGATAAGCAGAATCAGTGAAGCCTGATGTCCTACAGAGCTGTAGCTCTTAATTATGTCTCCTGGTGTCTCATAAGGCTCTAATTAACAGACTCTATAAAAATCCTTCCATGCTTGGGACATTCACATCATTTGGTTGAAGCTGCCCAATGGCCATCAGCCAATCACTACTTTATTCCTTTAAAATGAGGAAGATAAACAGACAGACGGACGCATGCATAGTCACCTAAGCCTTGTTTCCAAGGAAGCCAGGCTCATAGATGTCTGAGATAGCTCAAGGAATTAGGATGGACATCTTACACCTCTCAAGTGTTGATTCATAAACCCCCACAGTAGGAGTGACCTGCCAGACAAAAGTCAACGTCATGCTTTCCTGGTAACAGGCTCTGACAATGCGTGTGTGTGAAATACCAACCTGGCAACATCTGAACAGGCATGAAAGGGAATAAAATGCAGGTTTTTAAAAATCAATCACCATTTTAGATTTGTTTTTATATTGAAAGGAGTGAGGGAGAACATGAAATGGTTGGAGGAACATAGACAAAGTGATTCCCCGTGAAAGTGAGGGTCAATAGGTAGGGATGGGCTGTACATTTCATCTCTGTGCTGTGATTTCAGGGATATAAATCAGGAGATGATGACCTTCTCCAACAGAAGTGGGTGTGTGACCCCTCCTAAAGCTGCATTGTGGGTTTTCATTTCATCTTTGCAATTAAAAATCACAGCTTAAAACCTGAGAAAGAACACACTGTAGATATTTGGTTCAGCAAACCAAATCTGCAGAGGGTCAATCAGAAATTAGGGGTTTGGTTCTTTTTTAAGTAAGCAGATGAAGTTCTACGCTGGTATAAACAAGCTCTGTGTCTGTGGTCCCACATACACCTGATCTTCTCAGATGGTATAAAGAGCAGAGCAGGTATCAGCACCCATCTTAGGGTATGTGAATTACTCCTTAGGCTTCATTCCCTGATCTCCCTTGACTACAGAGGAGCTTGGAAGCCTGTTGTACAAGTAGGCACCCATGTGTGGACAAGTGAAATGGAGTCATCTTGTGTTTCTGTAGCTTGAAGTCCAAGGGGAACCATTTCTTTGTTGGTCTACAGCCAGGACCCAAATGACAATATCAATGATAATGACTAAAAGAAAAAAAAGGATAATAAAGGACTGATGCAGATAACGCCACATATTGTGATTTCTAAGTCATCCCAGGGAATCCAGGGGCTGAAAGTGAGAATTTACAGGAGTTGGCTTCAAATGCATGGTGGTTGCAGAGAACTGATGGCCAAAACACCCACCTCAGGACCAGCTGTGTTTTTCTTGTCCACTCTGTGAGGTTATCCATAACTCAGGGATATGGAAGAAGACAACCTACTCTTTTTCTGGGTTGATTCCAAATTTATTACCCAGCACTTCTTCCCAGTTGCCAGAACTGTCTTTAGACACAGACAAAGTAGGTGGTTACCTACAGCAGCAGAAGCTGAGCTTTGAGCAAGATGAAGACCAACTCTGAACATCACAGCAGCAACCACAGCTTATACTGGCTCACGACAGCAGAGACTCCCCCCAGGGACTGCTGGATCTGATATCTGAACGAATTCTGCTGCCAAGAGATGACCCAAACCTTCCTCCCTGCCCATCCGACCTTGTTCCATGCCTGGGGCTTTGTAAACCGTGGAGGGGAACGAGTTTGTTCAGAGCAAACTGAATTTTGCCCGCAGCGCCGCGGAGTTTGTAGTCGGCTCTGCCAACTTTTCTGCCCGTGGAATGAGGGAGTGATGATAGAGATATTGGATGTGAATTCCCACCTGCCTCACATGGCTGCTCTGGGCTTTAATTAATACTCACAAACTGCTTAAAAAGCCACAGAGAGGAGTTGTTATGTAAGCACAAGTTATTATTATTATTATTATTAAAAAAAACCCCCAACGTTACGAGCGAGTTATTAGACTGACAGATGGAATTATCAGCGGAATGATATTTTTATCAATCATCTTCCATTTCGTTTCATCTCATCTTTCTTTTATCTCCCTTCAGCTCTAGGTTGGCAGCCCTAACACCGTCTAAATGGACAAGTTACGGGTAACCTCACAGAGTGGACAAGAAAAACACAGCTGGTCCTGAGGTGGGTGTTTTGGCCATCAGTTCTCTGTAACCACCATGCATTTGAAGCCAACTCCTGTAAATTCTCACTTTCAGCCCCTGGATTCCCTGGGATGACTCAGAAATCACAATATGTGGAGTTATCTGCATCAGACCTTTATTATCTTTTTTTTTTCTTTTAGTCATTAAGGGCAGAAAAAAA
>NW_010332625.1:6692-14326 GCF_000700745.2 Antrostomus carolinensis | reverse complement strand
TCCAACCCAAACCATTCTATGACTCTATAAGGTCAAGGCACAGTTAAGTATCTCCAGAAAAGCAGCCCACCCCACCTGTTTTAGATATCTAGAACACTCTGCAGCCGTGGCTGCCTTCCTTTCCACTGACTACCCATGGACTTTAGATCATTAGCTCCCACTAGACAATTTAAACAACTACAGTGAAGTAAAATGAAATCTGTGCCAAATGATTAGTTTTATTATATGAAGAATGACAATCTGAAAACTCAGACCATTTCTTCCTTTTTTCATACTATTCTATTTCTTTCCCAATCTTTCACAACACAGCTAGATATTTCCAAGCACAGTCACTTATTCATTCTGGTCCACTAAGCAAATTATATTTCTGCCTATTTTTATATATATATATATATATATATATATATATATATATATACACACACACAACTGTGTGGGCACAGTGGAACTGCAGACATCTCTGAGACATTCTCATGGTTCCAGAGCATACACAATTTTTTATTTGTTTTGTTTTGTTTTTTTTTTCCAAACTATTTGAGAACAAAAATAAAAATGCCCCAGGATACACACACACTGGAAAGATGGCAGATAAAAGCAGAAATTATATATATATATATACACACACACAACTGTGTGGGCACAGTGGAACTGCAGACATCTCTGAGACATTCTCATGGTTCCAGAGCATACACAATTTTTTATTTGTTTTGTTTTGTTTTTTTTTTCCAAACTATTTGAGAACAAAAATAAAAATGCCCCAGGATACACACACACTGGAAAGATGGCAGATAAAAGCAGAAATGCCTGTGTACCTAAGGGTGCTATTCAAGCCCTGATGGTTCCTAGTGATGAGGAGGATGAGAGGTGTAATCCCTCTGATCCATCAGCACCAAGCACACTGTGTGCACACCACATCCCACCACGTGCAGCCCCCTGAGACTAGACAGCAGTGCCCTGTTCTATCAGATTTGATCGTGGCAACATCTACATTCAAGACAAACACACTTTATCTCTGTAACTAACACCCAAGAATGAAACCACACACTCATACACACGCTGATGATAAAGCATCTGGTTAAAATTCATCCCAAGATCTCTGCGCTGCTTCCCCATAAACCTGTGGAGCTCTGACCAAACCTGCCTGATCATTTCTTTCCAGTCACTTCAGATATTGGTCTCCTGCCACGATCATTACACCTCCTAACTCTAAAACTGCTGATCACCAGGGAAAGATTGTAAGTACAAAGAAGAGAATCCTCTTTACTTATTAATATACAGCACTCACTTGCCAAAGTTAAGACTACTGGGAATATTTGGTATTAGGGCTGCAGGCAGATGACTCGGTTCTGGCCTGGGTAACTGAACAGGACATGGAAAACTACTGGCTATGACATGAGAAATCACCAGAGGTGACACCAGAGAGAGAAGTTGATGAGAGTTACAGGTAGCACTGTGAGGAACAGATAGATTTCCGTGAATAAGTGTGAGTTGAGCACCTGAACTGTTTAGAGGCAGATAATCTCCCACTGGGACAGGCTGCCCAGGGAGGGTGTGGAGTCTCCTTCTCTGGAGACATTCAAGACCCACCTGGACGCCTTCCTGTGTGATCTCATTTAGGTTCCTGCTCTGGCAGGGGGATTGGACTGGATGATCTTTCGAGGTCCTTTCCAATCCCCAACATTCTGTGATTTCACACACAGACAGGAGGGAGTTGAGTCAGAGATGACCAGACTTCGCAGCTGAAGGGAATCACTGGTGTCCTGTTGAGGAGAACTGCAAAGCCAACAGTGCCCAGGTAACTGTGTCAGTAACGCCAAATAAAGCCAGGATTACCGAGTGCCAGTATCAGAGACACTCCGTTTGGGTACGGATGTAAAAGGTTGGGATCAATGGGGGGAAAAAAATAACCAGGGGTGGGCTGTTTATTTTGGAGAAGTCAGGACAGAAGGGAAGCACAAAGGCAAGGAAAATGAGAGTCAGCAGAACTGAAAAGAGATGATGCAAATCATGGGACAACACTTACATGGGGGTACCCAGCATGAGCCTGGCACTTGATCACCACAGTTGGACCACAGTATTCCCACCTGGAATACCGCATCCAGTTCTGGAGCTCCCATCACAAGAGAGACCTGGAGCAGTTAGAACAAGTCCAGAGGAGGCCACCAGGATGATCCGAGGGCTGGAGCAGCTCTGCTGTGAGGACAGGCTGAGAGAGTTGGGGCTGTTCAGCCTGGAGAAGAGAAGGCTCCAGGGAGATCTTATAGTGGCCTCCCAGTACCTGAAGGGGCTCCAGGCAAGCTGGGGAAGGACTTTTCATAAGGGCAGTTAATGACAAAACAAGGGGAAATGGGTTTAAGCTGAAAGAGGGGAGGTTTAGATGAGATATTAGGAAGAAGTTCTTCACTGTGAGGGTGGTCAGACAGTGTCCCAGGTTGGCCAGAGAAGTTGTGGATGCTCCTCCCTGGAAGTGTTCTCGGCCAGGCTGGATGAGGCTTTGAGCAACCTGGTCTAGTGGAAGGTGTCCCTGCTGATGGCAGGGGGGTTGGAACTGGATGAGCTTTAAGGTCCCTTCCAACCCAAACCATTCTATGATTCTATGACCAGGACAAACCATCAGCCTGTCCTGATGGTGCCACAAGATTCAAACCAGCCTTTGCAGTCACAAGGAGCAGGGCAGGGGTTGCTCTCATACCCAGTGTTGTCACATCAGTAACTACACACCACTTCATAACACTCACAGCATGGTGGGGGTTGGAAAGGACCTCTGGAGATCATCTAGTCCAACCCCCCTGGCCAAAGCACCTCACCTCACTAAAATTAAATGCCATATTCATTTCTTTGCAGGCACCTCCCAGAGCAATATCTTCACATAAGTGCACACACAATGTAATTAATGAAGAAAATGAATTTTCCAAGCCTGTTGACCTGGCAGGTTGGGAAGAGCAACAGAGTGTTTAACACTGGGAGATGTCCATTTTACAGGAATCATGACCATGTCAATATGTGAGAACACAGGTAGATAACTGCAGAGAAAACATTTATTTGCAAACTTTCCAAAAAGAAAGAAAAATAGTCTTTATGGAGGTATGACAGACTTTCTGGAAGCCTACATCCCAACACAGAAAGAAATTAAAACACAGTCTGATCTCCTAAATGTCCATACTCCAGACTTTACATTAATCTCCCCAAGAGCACCTGACAAATCTCTCCATTTGGTGTTCTGTAGCTGCAAAATCAGGTTTAGATCCTTTCTATTGCTATAAATAAAACAACTAGCTCCATGAACTAGAGGTTTAAATCCTAAGATGACAAGTGGGGCTTTCCATCTTCTACAGTAATTCTATCTTTAAGTAGTATTTTAAAACAGGATTTCAACACTGAGACAGGGAGACAAGCAATAAAATTCACCAATGTATTAAGCCATCTGGATGAGCTTACTTCATATTCTTTTTGAAGTATCAAAACACCACTGATATGTGCTATAAGAATAAATTTCCTGCCCTCTGATATTTGTAGAATTGACTCCACACAGGGTTTCCCCATCCATATTTTTGGTAAAGAATGCATCCTCTGGCCCTACAGCACGCATGCCAAAATCCTTAGCGACGTCCAGTCAAACCCAGCTCTGTTTTCTAGGCACTAATATTCTCCAAGAGAAACCACCTTAAAGCACAACAGATAAAAAAAAAATCTCAAAAAAAATACATACCCTAAAATCAAAGTAAAAATGTGTTCTGGTGAAATAAGTGCAAAAATTAACAATATTTTTGCTCTTATTTCTAGTGAAATAAGAGCAAAAAATCAAGGCAAACCAAAATAACAGCAAAGTTCTCAGCGATAATGCTAAATACTAGAAAAACAGAAAGAAAACTGCTGTATGGACTGTAAAATTAAACCAAAAATTTATAGCCATAGGAGCTTTGCATTGAGACAGCAGGAGTTGGTGAGATACACACCTGTTAGCAGAAAGACTCTGATTTTAGAAGCACATTGCCAATTCCAAGCACTTAAGGAGACGTCGAAGCGAGTGTTTCATAGGAGGTAATGGAAGGGGCATGATCCGCCTGAAAAACTTTCTGCAATGTTGTGTTGAATTATTCATCTTTTAAGATGTGATCCTTCCCAAAGTGCATCGGGTTTGACCATGTGCTCAGATACTTTCCTGGAGATTCTGCTAAGCACCTGTAGAGCTCCACGCTCAAATCTGCTGCAGCTTGATACCTTTTTTTATTTATTTATTAAAAAGCTGACATTTTTTTTTTATTTATTTATTTTTAAACACTTCAGTAGTTGTGTTTTTAGGAACTACCAGTACCAAGTACCTCTAGTTTTGGGGGTTTTTTTACTGACTTCCTTCCTTCCATAACAGCTTCTATCACTGCATGCAGATTAGGACACAAGTTTTCATCTCTTACCATCTTTCTTGACACCCTTTGCCTTAAAGCAGATAAAAGCCTTCAAGCTGTGTTCATTTTAATCTTTCACTCTCTGATTTTATTTCTGACTTTTGCTATAATGGCCAAATTGGTAAGAGATATTCTCTTTATTCCAATCATCACTAGGCCATTGCATTTGCTTTCAAACCTAAAACTAAAATTAAACTTAATTAAAATTAAATTATTTTGAAAATTAATTTAGGGTTTTTTTTTTTAATTTAATTAAAATTAAATTTAAAAAAAAACCCAAATTAAGAATTAAGCTTCAAGATAGTCCCTTCATGAATTTCCCAGGAATTTCTGATTTAAAAAAATAAGCTTAAATTACATTAAACAAATAACAAACAACTCTTTTTCAAAGAAAACTATAGAGAACATGTTTCAGAGCAGAACTACCCCATCCCAAACACCTGCCAACAAACAGGATTTGTGCTCTTGAGCCAAAGCCAGGGAGAATCTGACAGACAAAAGATAGGAGGGTTTTATCACTCAGGCCATTCATTGATTTACAAATCCAATTTGGACACTGCCCACACCACATCTAACTGATGCCTGCAATTCACAGGTTTTTCACTTTGAATTTTCACATAGTTGAAAAGATTTCATCGAATCCACTCCTACCTGTTCTCCTGAAGAGAGTCCCACTCAAACCACAGCTAAACCTGGCAATTTTCACTCTATAAACGCATTTTACTTCTCTCTAAAGACACCAATTCCAATGTAAATTCCACCTGAAAACACTCTGTGCATCTATACAATTTATAAATCAGCAATCATAGGCAATTTAAGAATCATGGGGGAATTTCAGCACACAGGTGAAGCTTTCCACCCTACATGCACACCTCTGTTTACAACTCGAGATAAATAATGAACATTATGGATTTCCTCTGTTTTCTTCAGGACACCTGGGTGTATCTGATTTAATTTCCTAACTTTGCTGTCAATGTGTTAAATTCATCCCGAGGAAATCAGACCCCTTGATACTTAACTACATCCAAATTTCTAATATTTACATATAGACTCTGCACTATTTTTCCTTTTCCCCAAATTATTTTTCCTTTTCCCCAAATTATTTTTCCTTTTCCCCAAATTATTTTTCCTTTTCCCCAAATTATTTTTCCTTTTCCCCAAATTATTTTTCCTTTTCCCCAAATTATTTTGTGAACTAGGTGAAAGTTAGAAAACTCAGCAAAGTTTGGCATTGCATAAATCTTAACTTTCAGCTTCCTGATATTTGTCAGCCTGTATTGAACTTCAGCAGATCCATTAGCCAGTGTATTTAAGTACAATAATTCATTTTTCCACTATCTGCAAACAACAGCAATTTTAATTCCTGAATCCACCTGGATCCCACTGCTTCTCACACAGTCCACTGCAGCTTTCTGTATCTAAAATTCATGAACTCTACTCCTAAAAGCTAAATCATACAAGTTCCCATTTCAGAATGATTAATTTTGTCAATAATGCACGAAGCAGAACATAGCTGGTACCTGACAGAACTGGACTGACTTGCAAGCAGAGAGACACGGGTGCTCATTTTTTATATTTAAAAGATTATTTAATCTGACAAAAAGCTTTAGAGGAACACCTGATGTATCAAAAATACATATTAAATTTTAAAAACTGAGGAATCATAAGAAGTCTTACATCTAGCCAGCCATATTGAAGAACAGGAGTCTTATTTTTTTCCCCTCGTTTGGAATAAAGAATCTGAAATCTGATCAGTAACATGAATTTGTTCCTACAATGCCTTTAGGAAGAAATGTTGAGTTAATTACTCAATTAGAGCATATTTACTTTGTAATTATAATGTCATGTTCAGTCATATTTAACTGTTTTTTCCAAAATACCCAAAGGCAACCATCTACACCATGGGCTGGAAACCTGAAAAAATTAAGATAAATAACAATACCACTTAGAGAAGCATATTTTAAACAGCTGATAGAGCACAAAGCCATAGATGGCTCTCAGACAGTCTCTTCCTTAAAACAATTAACTCTTAAGATTTATGTACAAGATGCAAAGAGAGTTCCCATGGGATTAGCCAGATATTTTAGTCTCATTTCTGGGTCTTGTTTGAAAACCATTAAGTCTGCAGCCAGCTTTAAGAATTACTTTATTTTATTTTCCTGTCTCTGATAAAAGAAGCAAATTTTCCCTCTCTCTTATCCGTGCTAAGTTTATTGGTGCTCAGTTAAGGAGACTGATGAACCTTGGGGATTTCTTTTATCTCCTTACAGGTGCCACGTTAAATAACCTTTCCCTCTCTACCACCCCAGACAAGGCTTTAACTGGTGTTCTGATAACTCCTCTCAGCTGTTGAAGGAGATTCAACTTGCTGGTCTCTTCATGGATTCTGAAAGTCTTCCCTGCTGAGACAGTCACTGATATTTACAATTCAATATCTGGGACTAAAAAAAAAACCCAACACACACATACAGAGAGAAAAAAGTAAAATTGCAGAAGTCCTCTACAAATCCAGAGTCCTGGAGTTCCTACACAAGCTTTTAATATCCCATAGAACATCCACTAACAGTTATCTCAATTTTCTTCAGTCAGGAGGGAAAAATTAATCTGAATCAAAGTTAGGACCCCAGTCCTGCTTGGATTCAAGCCCTCTTCAAGTCATCACTTCCATGGTGATTTTCTGTGGGTATATATATACATACATACATATGGGATATATATGGGATATATATATATATCTATCTCCCAACAGCAAGTAATTAGATTCAGCTAAATATTTGTGAATTATAGTAGGATTCATTTATTGACCTGATATGTTAACATGTATTGGAACACTGAAGTGAAATGTTCATAAGTTTCTACTGCCTCATCATTATACGTGCTGGTGTCTGTCTCCAGCCACTGTCCTGCATGAAAGATGTTTGGGCTTAGGGCAGGAGAACAACCCCTCGGCAAACCCAGGGTCTCTTAGAGCAACTGAGACTCTGGGGTTAGAGAATCACTGAATCCCAGGACGTTGTGGGTTGGAAGGGACCCACAAGGATCATGGAGTCCAACTCCTGTCCCTGCACAGGACAAGCCCAACATTCACACCATGTCCCTGAGGGCACATGGTGGCCAAATGCTGCTGGAATCTTGTCAGGCTTGGTGCCATGAGCACCTCCCTGGGGAGCCTGTTCCAGTGCTCCACCACCCTCTGCCTCAAGAACCTTTTCCTCATGGCCAACCTCA